>NC_139947.1:33208663-33298663 GCF_963454915.1 Gymnoscopelus microlampas | reverse complement strand
GAGCATGTGTGCCTGTGTGTGTGCAAGCGCGTGTGTGTGTGTATCTGAGCAGTGTTCACATTTGCTTGTGTGTGCCTGTGCTTATGAGTGTGGATGTGCGTCTGTGGTGCGTGTGCACGTGTGTATGTCATCCTCCCAGCCAGCTCTTCCTGCCTCCCCTCTCTAATCATATCATGTGGGAGCAGTAGATTAGTCCTCCCAGATCCCATCTCTGCCTCCCAACGCTACAATCAGCCTTTTGTTCTTAGCTAGTGCCCCCACCCTCACCCCCCACCCTACTCATACACACAACAATCACCCTCAATCCAACCTCCCTGGCACTACGTGCCCCTGTCTGTCCATTTGACACCTCTACCAACCTCCTGTCTATCACGTTCAAACATATGCGCGCGCGCGCACACGCGCACACACACACACACACACACACACACACACACACACACACACACACACACACACACACACACACACACACACACACACACACACACACACACACACACACACACTGCCCCAGAGGGCGTAGGCTAGCTTTAGCTGTTAGCTTAGCAACCTGCTAGCATTGCTGGGCTGCCTACCATTCCTGACTGACACCGCCTGCCTCTTACGTTTGACCTCCTCCCTCCCTCTCTCCCTCTGTCTCTCTCTTCTCCTTCATCAGTGTTCGGAATCTGTCCTTCCTTCCTTCCTTCCTTCCTTCCTTCCTGCTGTCCACCACCTCCTGAAGGAAATCATAGATTGTGTAGTGCTGATGTCACCAGTGGGACTGAGGAGGGAGGGAGGGAGGGAGGGAGGGCGTGAAGGATGGAAAGAAGGAGAGAGAAAGGAGGGTCACCAGTGGGGTTAGTGAAGGAAGGGGAGAGTGTTTGAAAAGCGGGGAAAATAAACAGTGGTTTCCTGTTAACGAGGTGCACCGGGGGCCTGCGGTGTGGGAGCAAGGGGGTCTGGATCTGTTTAAAGCAGATCTCTAGTGTTACAGTACGGAGTAAGGGGTGGGTGGGGGGGGGGGGGGGGTGGCATGTGCTTCAAGGGTTACAGGTTGTAAGAACTATCCCTTGTTTTTCTTTTCTTTTTTTCTATCTCCGAGGCCAGGGTTTTTGACGAAAGACTCACGGCCATGTTGTCGGGGGTGAGGTGGGGGGGGGCAGTTTAACGGAGCGGGGGGTTGGGTTAGCCTAGCAGTGATCCACTAGAAGGTTGGGGTTGGTCGCTGCCTCTGTCAATATCCTCTCCCCACCAATGAGAGATTTGGAAAGGGGGAGGGGTTTAGCGTTGGCTCATTCTCTCTTTATGCCATTGCATTAAAAGGAAAACGATGCTCTTGCTTGGATTTCACACCCTCTTAGTTTAAAACATGGAATTAATCCCGCAAACAGTACATTTTTAAGTATGTACCCCTCCACTAGTCCACTTCATCCCTTACAGAACATAGTCCCCCCCTTTTTTCACATTTAAAGCCTCTCCCATTTAAAGAGAAAGCCTGCCCCCTGTATTTTCCTCTCTCCCCTGTCTTTGTGGTGGTGTGGTCCTACACAGGGGCCAGCCTCCAGAGTTGACTGCACACACAAGCAGCCTCACAAAGGGAAACTGCATGGCCATTATGGAAGCCAAAGGGGCCAGCCACCTTTAGCTTGAATCGGGGGCATTCCCACTTCCCAGGCAGAATTAATTGCCTTGACACTACTCTAGGCGTAACCTAGTCTATGTCTTGGATGCATTTAGAACGTGATTGAATGACTAGGTTATGTCCCCCCGCCCCCCCCCCCCCCAATGTATGTTGAAATAATTGTTCATTCAAGGTTTTCATTGGTCCACACATAGCTGACTTATATTAAATGTTTAGCAGTATTTGAAAAGTCAGTTGGGCAGTGTCTCTAGCCTTACCCCCCACCCACCCCCACACACCGTCTGATGAGTGTGCCCAGGAATGCCATAGGGCAGCCTGAGCCACCGGAGGGATGGAGCGGGGGGGCGACTATTGTGCTCAGCCCTAAAGCATGACTCTCAGATTTATATCTGCTGAATGAATGGAGGGCTAGCCTCATACCCAAGGGGCTCCACTGGAGGAGGAGGAGGATAGTTGTAATTTCAAGGCTGAGGAAATGAGAAGGTTTACCCCCCCCCACAATAATTCTGCTCTTCCTCTCTTTCTTTCCGTTTTTTTCCTTTCGTATGTCCTCTCTACACTTAATTTTCATTTCATCCTTCTTTTCCCGCCCTCCCTTCTCTCCCCCTCAGCAGTTGGTCAGTGAGTCTTTTGGCGTGTCTACACAGAGCAGTATTCCCAGGGTTTTAGGCCGCTCGGGGAGCAAGAGAAGGAGGGCACGGGGCTTGTGTAGCCTCTGGCAGGACAGACAAAGATGGCCGACATCGTGCCGAGCATGGCTCTACACTGCTCTGCAGGCAGCATGGATTGTCCCTAATCAATTCAGCACTGTGGCTCTCTGGCTCTTGTACTCTCCCTCCCTCCCTCTCTCTCTCTCTCCCCCCTCTCCCTCTTTTACTCTGCCTCCCTCTGTTCTCTCTTCCCGTCTCTCCCTCTCACTGCTGCCTGAGAGGGCTTATCTCCGCTGTGGGCTTTTGAATAGCAATCTGCTCTGGAGAGCAGCAAGTACTCTGTAACATTGAGGATATTGATGTTACTTGATTAACGCTCAGCCTTCACTTCAGTCTGTCAGGTCTTTGGGTTTTGAGGGAAATTGTGTGGGATTGTGAATGACGCGCGTGTGCGTGTGTGAGGCAGTATGTGCGCGCCTGTGTCTGCCTGTTTGCATTAAGCACATAGCCTCTGTGTTACAGCTCTCTGAAATCCCCTTTGATTTTGTGGTTTTTACAGGCAGAAAATTAGATGTTCAGGTATTGCGCTGGCAGCGTTTACAATCTCCTAAAAGCATTAATTATGTAGAAGCAGTGGATGACTACTTGTGATGCTGCTGCCACGGCAGACAGCCTCGTCTTTCTACAACAGCAGTCTCTCTGTACTCTGTCTGGACAGACCAGAGGTTACACTGTCAAGTCTTACATGTCAACTCTGAGTATACAAATGGATACATTAACACTTTGGATTTTATTGTGTGGGAAGGTTTGGCGAGAAGTTTGGAGGGAGGGAGAGCAAACATGATGTCATTGTGCACATCTCTTTGTGTGTGTGTGTGTGTGTGTGTGTGTGTGTGTGTGTGTGTGTGTGTGTGTGTGTGTGTGTGTGTGTGTGTGCCTGCGTGCGCGTGCCTGCGTGTGTGCTGTTCTGCATTGTTTGCGGAATAGTATAGCTACTAGCTAGTATATGCAAAAACCCTCTGGTCCCCTTGTGTGTGTGTGTGTGTGTGTGTGCGCGTGCGTGCGTGTGCACAATGAAATCCTCCCATAACCATTTTTATACTCTCAGAGAGGATTTAACTGTGCATGCACAAGGTTCGAACAGAGCAGAGCATGAAGGTCTGATTGACTGCTTTTAGGAGATTGTAACCCCCCCCCCCCCACACACACACACACACACACCCTGCTGGAGAGAGGGAGAGCACAGGGAGAAACCTAGAAAATGGAGGGTGGTATGGAGTATCAGAGGGTTTTATCGAGAGTAAATAGTGAAGAGGGGATTGAGAGTGCCGAAACAGGGTGGTAGGGTGGGGGGGGGGGTTTCAGGGAGGTGATGATTTGCTTGGCTGCATGTGTTCAACCAGCCCCCCCCCCCCCCCCCCCATGACATAAATGAACAAAGTACTCCAAAGGCTTTAAATATCTTTACACTGACCTCATGCTCCTCTACACGGTGTGCTAAGCACATAGTGCACGCGCACGCAAGCAACCACAGCTATTAGCTAAACAGTCAGGCCTGGGGGTGCCTGGTGGCTCAGCCAGATAGTTCACTGACCATATGCTCCTTGTGAGTAGCCAGGACCCAAGTTAGAATCCAACTCCCGTCATGTCTTGCATATCTCCACTGCTCTCTCTCTGCCCTACGTTTCCTGTCTCTCTATACTGTACTATCTAATTAACCACTTAAACCCTATATACTTAGTTCACCAGGGTCCCCCAGGGCTCTGTACTTGGTATGCTCCTTTTTCCCCTCTTCACCAAATCTATTCGCTGAAAGTGGCTGATCTAGTACAGCTATTTTTGACGAATGTTCACACCGGAATAGTGACTTTCATGTGGTTAAAGCATAGAAAAGCCACACACAAAAAGAAAGAACTGCAGTCAAGTCAAATGTTGCTGCCTACATCTCTCCAGCAGTCATGCACTACAGATTGCTTTGTGCTTGCCGTACCTGCTATTGCAGACCGATTTCATCCTGCAACATTTGGAAGAAACACTTATTTCTGGCAAAAGAATGTCACGGTTGATAATAAGATGACGTCTTTTCATTTGTAATTGTTGATACAGCACCTGTAGTGAGTTTTATGTGAGAGAGGGAGAGAGAAACCATTCGTTCATAGAAATACTGACACTTCAAAGACAGAATAATTTCATGGAACACACTCACTTCTGGCAAAAAGGAATGTCACATTTAATGTCCATGTCAGTGTTGCAGACAAACAAATTCACTTGTAAATCCCCGCCCGCTGCTTGAGTTTGTTTAACAAACAATGCAAAGAGCTGCATGCATTACAGCCTTGTTGTGAGGGGTAGGTTATAACATAACAGTCATTCATGTATTCTCCCAGTATGGTATATTTATTTCTTGTCATGCAGGCTCAGCACAGAACAGTGCCATCAGCTGATTGTCAGCTGTAGACTGTAAATAACTTTAAATATGAGACCTCACTGACGTCGCCCCATCTGATCTCCTGACATTGTCAAGAGATGTCAGGACATGACAGCTTGAGGCCGTTAGTGTTGTTATTGTTGGTGTAATGTTGGTTTTAGATGTTGCTTTAGTGTTAGTATTGGTGTCGGTATTGGTTTTAGTGTTGTTCTTGGTGTTAGTGTTGGTGATAGTATTTGTTTTAGTGTTATTGTTGTTCTTGGTGTTAGTGGCTCAGTGAGTGACACAGGCTGTGTCGTGCAGTGGTGCCTTGTTAATGAGTGCTGTGGGCAACAGCGCTCCCTTTAATGTTCTATTAAAGCACGCTGATGGTCAGCTGGACTTGTGTGAAGACACAATAAATATTTTATGTCATGGAATGAAAACAGTGTTTTGCCCTTTTCATCCCTCACCCCCAGCTTTGGCCTTAGCTTCTACTGTTTCCTATTTGTTTCCCTCCCTCACTCTCTCTTTCTCTCTGTCTCTGTCTGTGTTTTCTGTTTTTTTTTCTTTTTTCTTTCCCCTTTGACTGGCCCTGGAAGCTCTCTCTTCCCCTTGCCTCAGTGCTGCCACTTGCTGGTCACATACTACAACTGCAGGCCCTCGCTTACCTGCATTACATCAAAAGGCCAGTGGATGGCAGCGCTCAAAAGACCTCAAGTGGAAAAAGCCAAGGTGCACACAGAGGATATTGTACCTCAGAGAGAGCGAACTAGTTTGTGGGTTTGTAAAAGCTGTCAGCATGTCAAAATCACTTAATGGATCCACTTGAGTGTCGTCATGAGGTGAAAAGATGTCCAGGCAGAGAGACTGCAGGCTTTGTGGGAGCAACTCCCTGTTCCTCCCTGCTCTCCAGATTTTATTTCTGCATACCGCCTTCCTCCCTGTTTACTTTATTAAGGCTCTAAATGCTGCACAATCCCTTTTTAATTGACTTGGTTTCACTGCGGGCTTTCTGGCATCAGCCGGCGTGAATCATAAACAACACGCCTGTGCCGGGCTCTGTTTGCCAAGAGGCCAATTTGTGACGCCGTTAACAAACAAATGATGTCTGTTTATTTTATAGGAGGGGAGGGGGTATTTTTTTCTTCTTCGCCGCTTTTTTCCTGTCCTCACTCACTCTGTCTCTCTCTCTCTCCACCTTGTGTCATGTGTTGCAGAGTAAACGGGACCATCTGCTGATGAGTGTGAAATGGTACTACCGCCAATCGGAGGTCCCCGACTCTGTCTACCAACACCTGGTGCAGGATCGCAACAACGAGAATGGTGAGGCAGCCTTGTGTACCTGTGTAAACACACACACACTCGCATACACACAAAGTAAATACATTTGGCACGCGTGCTTCCTCTTTGACGCGACACTTAATTTTTCTGTCAAACACTTGCATGGATGCATGCAGGTGCACGCATGCATGCACGCCCGCGCACACACACAAGCTGTGTGCCAGCCTTGCCTGTGCTCACCAGATTGTGGGGGATATAAGAGATAGCTGTGAACTGCATCTCAAACAGAAGCCAGTGCACATAGTGTCCCAGACAGCAGAACCAATCCCAGAGCTCTTTTCTGTTCCCCGGGTAACACTCTTATACGCCAGACTGCAGGTTATTAGCACTTGAAAAGCCCTGCTGTGTCATGTGGGCCTTGAGCTCATGCACACTCTCTACAGCAGCAGCAGGAAAATGGACTTGTCGCACACATTCACACACTTAACACTGTCGCTCACTAACCCCCCCTAACCCCTCCCCCCTTACATTTTTGACACATTTTCAGATCATCTGGCAAAATAAGGGTTTGATCTCAAGCTGAAAGCACACTAAAACGAGGAGATTTGCAGCGAAGTTTGTTCTCTCGAGTCTCTATACCACCCCATAGAGATACAGGTGGATAAGATGGAGGAAATATTATCATCAGCATAGTTTGTATTTGTACGGACACATGCAGTTCCGCTACGCTCATCACCTTTGTGGATTTTACAAAAAAATAAATATCTGAACAAGGTGTCGGTTAGAGTAGATTGTTTGCAGTTTACAGCACATTTAATTGTGTGTTATTGGCATAACTTCTTGGAGGTTTTGAACCCAATATTCCCCCAAACTTGGTGTTTGCTGGAGTAGTAGGAAGCACCTCGCTGTTTGCATTCTATCAGCGGAATTTTATCAGGATAACGATACTTGTGGTGTGACATGTTTCTCAAACAGGGCCTGTTTGGAATGTAATTTCCCCCAAACAGTGGTTCTATTCAAACTCAGTTCAGCAGTAATAGGTGACAGGGAGAACAAATATACCCATGAATACACAAAGTATATGCTATCAGTTACGGTCAAACACAAGCATACACCACATTTATACACACCATACCCCATATACCTGCAGTATGTTGTTAAATGTTATTTATGTTATTCATATCTGCAGTCGCAGACCATTTGTCGCATGCGTCAACACGCTTTTCCACATCCGATCGCTACTAAAATCGCACTATAACAACATTGTAAGCAGATACAATGTGTATTCTCAACTCCGATTTCACCTGGACCTGACATTAGCAATTCAGCACAGGTGTTAGTGAAAAAGGGCTCCTTGCCGGTGTGTCATCAAGGTTATCAAGAACACACCAACACATGTTGTTTCTGCCTGATACACGAGTGCTTTCAGTTCGGTACGGCACACCGGTATCTGCAGTCTGTCCTTTCAGTGCGTTGAGACTCTGGATTATTAGAATTGATGTCACAAGGGGGGACGCCGTGGCCAGAGCACACCGCAACTCTGGTCATTTGTCACCAATGAGTCCTGGCTCATACGCTGTTCTGCTGATGCGCCTTAACCTCCACATGGGTCATTTCACCTGGGAACTGAACATTATGTCCTTTCGTCAGGGGACAACACTTTATTGGCTTTATTGAATTACATGGCATAATGTTGACCTCCGTTCAAGCACATTGCTGTTTTGAGTGTATGCTGCACTGTGGTTTTGTTAGTATATGTGAATACTTGGTGTTTAGGTCATCTTAGCTATGTATTCTGTCTGACATGTGCTTTTTGTTCTCCTCTGTCTTATCCCAGATACTGGCCGGGAGCTGGTCATCACAGACTCAGTGATTAAGACTCGAGAACTCTTCATCTCCGACATTTTGGATACATACCATGCTGCTGCTCTTAGGTAAACGCACTTACACACAAACATACAAACATACACACTCAGTCTAGTAGCTTTATATCCCTAGCTTTGGCCAAGATATCTGAGCACCTAAATGCTGAAGGAAAAAACGTTCCCAGCCCTAATTGCCACCCAGTCACACTGATAGCAATCACACTGTAACTTGCTATGCCTAGCACAAGGAAAAAGGGAGGACAGGCATAATTATTGTCTCAGTCTGAAACCAGATATTCTCCTCTGTGCACATGTGATTCCTCCCTCCGTCCCTTCATCTCCTCTCTCTTGATCCATTCCTGGCGACTCCCCCCTTTCCTCTCACCTCCCCACCTTCCCTTCCCCTTAACTGAAACCATGTGTGACTAGTGCAACAGCGGGTCTTCAGCACAGTGTCTTACAGAAACCGCTGATTTCAGGGCAAATTAGCTGCAACTTCTCCCTGCATAGAGAACCCCTTTGATTTGACTTCGTCTTGAGGCTTTAGATAAACGGGAGGGAATTCCAGTGGGATGCTGTAATGCCGCAGCCGTAGCTCTCTCCAAAGGGGCCGCTCTCCCCCGTTTCCCTTTCATCTTGCCAGGGGAAGGTAGTGTTTCTCGGCAAGGCCTTGCTCCAGACCCCTGTGATGCCTATTATTTTGATAGACCCAGACACTGGGGCTGCTGGAAACAAGGAATGGTATCAAGATGTGCTCGGGAGTCCCAGGCCTCTTGGCTCATTGGGTGGTAATCACATCTAGGGAGACGGGCACACAGGTTGAATACCTGTCCAAGTTCTCTGCAGCGTCTGTCTGCCACACTTCAACTGCAGCAGATGAGGCAGGGCTGACAGGTTCAGCTGGTGTTTACAGGCTCTGTAGCTAGAGTCTGATCCCTCACAGCAAACTCAACAGGCACTGACAGGCACTAGATACCTGCTGCTGGATTTGTCACCTTCAATAGACAAACCCCTGAGAGCTTCTAATTAAATACGCCGCTGCTCCTGCTATGATGGCTTTTATCAGTGCTAGTTTGTAGTCTAATTAGGCTTGTTTTCCCTTTCTTCTCTCACAGGGGAAAATGCAATATTGCCCATTTCTCTGACATTTTTGCTGCCAGGGAGTTCAAAGCCCGAATTGACTCCTTCTTCTATATACTGGGATATAACCCGGAGACCAGGTAAGAAACACTCAGTTTAATCACTTCCACTGCTACAGCTGCCTCCCTACTTCCCTCAGGCCATAAATACTGGACCAGTCACTTCACAGTGCTTCACCTAATGATACCGCTATGCTCATCATTGCTGCAGGCATGCTTATCCGTACTTAAAACTAAACAAAAAAAAGAACAATGACATGTTTGTGTCTTAACTGTGGGAAATGAGTCGGGATAACCTCCAGGCTTTATTACTGGGAGGATTATTCTTCTGACGCTTCAAATCACACAGCAAAATCTTAGATCAGCTTAATTCAAAATTAGTATTGGGGCGGGTCAGTGGTGAACACTTTTTATTCATGATTTCAGTGATCGGGATGTTATTCTAGGAATGCTAGAGAATTCCCATTCAGAAAGTGTTATCTGTGCCAGGCCGACACACCTGTGTGTGTGTGTGTGTGTGTGTGTGTGTGTGTGTGTGTGTGTGTGTGTGTGTGTGTGTGTGTGTGTGTGTGTGTGTGTGTGTGTGTGTGTGTGTGTGTGTGTGTGTGTGTTACAAAACAAAAACTACCCAGGATTCCTTGGATCACAACCATAGATTTATCGCTATTTTGCAATTTCTTCAAAACAGTTTTTACTAATACTCCTACAGATTGTGTCCATTATCTCTGGAGTCATGTAGATTTTCTATATTCCATTCCAATTGGCTATACAGAATTTGTGAGAGGGAATGCCCAAAATCATGAACGCAGCGTCCAATCTACAACAAATTTGAATCACACATTGAGGTACCTCTAAACAGCATAGAGCCTAAAGCAATTACACTTGCACACATAGGGAGCACCAAAAAATGCTACAAATGTCACTGTTGCGGAAACATGATGAAGTTCTAATGGTCTTGTGAGTCATGTGACAATGACCATCAAACAGGGTTTTGTTAATCCATTCGGTTTGCCTGTGATAAGCTTAACATTTTTGTGTGAGGGGTCTATTTCTTACCAAAAAAACCTCTATGCCTCCAAAGGCACTTTCACTTCTGCATATAGAGGGTGCCACAAATGCGTAAGTTTTCACCATATGTTGTAAAATTGCCACCAGCGTCCTTGCACCCTGATATAAACTCCTCAAAAAAAGTTTGGAATCATAATTTGCTGGCGGGTCGCTCAAAACGAGAGCGAATACCAACAGAAGCATATTGGGGGATTTTGGCAAATCTTTGGGGGGCGCTACCACACGTTTAGCTGTGTTGCTCATTCCAAGATTGCACGATCCTTACATGTTAAACCTCGTTGTAAAAGTGACTAATCAACGATAACAACATAAACTGCAATACCAATTGGTATTATTGAAGGGGAGAAATAATCGAACGAAGGTACGTTTCCAAACTTTTTTTGTTTAAAAACTACAATCTGAAAACTATTTTTGCAAAAGAAAACATTATGCAAATGTCACATCATGTTTAGCAGTAATGTGTTGGGCAGTAATGTGTTAACAAATAATACATTATTGTAATATTTTCTCAGTAACGAGCAGTGTAACTTATTACAATTGCCAAAACAGTAATATTAGTTATATACAAGTAATGCTCCGTTACTGCGTTACAATTAGGGAGATTTGTTTTTGATCGAGACTTCACTCTCATCTCTTCTTTGTCTATGAGCCGCGGTATGAGTCAGTCGAGCTGTGTAGAGGAGCCCAGTCAAGCGCCATAGTAGGAGGTTGTCACGTGTGAAAAAATAACAGATCTACAAGCTATCAACATGTTGCGATACAACGCATTGTTAGCTTGTAGATTTAGCAAAAGTATGAAGTAACGTGTACGTTCAGGTCAGGAAAGGTCTGTCCGTGGTTAATAAGATTAGGGAGGATGGCGGATCATGAGGGAGAAGAGAGGAAATCAACACTTGGAAGTATTGTCATTATTTTTGAGTATTTTTGTCCATTGTAAACTTTGCTGACACAAACTTTGTCATATTTGTTGAAGAATCTGCAATGGCAGGTGCGAGAGGCTGCAATGTGTGCAGTTCTGCTGTTTGGTTGATTTTTTACTCATCCAGTAGTATTGTTCCAATATGTGGAATACGCAGAAAAAGGATATCGGGCTGTTTTTGGCTCATCGGTGACTCCTAATTATTGTTCCAACAAAGTGGATTCAGTTCTAAATAGATTGTATTGTAGATCCCTATTTGGGGGGATTGGGTAGCTTAAGTAATATAATAATATAACTTGGAATGAAACTAGTTACTCTTGATACCTACATACATAAGTAATAATTAATGTCATATTATTGCTATTTAAAGGAGTAATAAGCAACTTGTACCTTATTATCCTCCTGAGTAACAAACTTACCCAACTCTGTGAGAGAGACATAGGCCAGGGTCTGTCACATGACTCAGTAGCCACTAGCTATGTTTGACTCTGTTTCACCAATCAAACGGAGCCAGGCAATCACATGACAACACACAAACTCATGATGGCAATACACACAACAGCACAGTGATTACACCGGAACACACACTAATAAATGAGTGGACTTCAACAATGCCTGAAACAATGCCGTTGGCGTGTAATTCGAAATCGGATAATGTTTACCTTACAAACTACCAAAAAGAACACCTATCTCATCAGCTGCCATCATTGTCTGCCTAAGTGTGGACATTTCAGATCTCAACTTTGAACTTGAGAAAACATGTAGTGGTAAGTTGTAGCTTAGTTTTGGCTTTGGATAGACTAATGTTTGCCCTGTTACCGGACACTAGCCTTGGAAGGGAGTCCTTTCTATTCAGATGTCTTCAGTGACAGAATAAGCTGACAAATATGACCTGTATCCTACCTAGCCTTGAATCATTTCACTTGCATTTTTCATATCCAGTCTAGAGTGGATACGGACATGGTTTGTTGACGTGAACCTATATGATACCTTTGCTCTGACTCCTTTCTCATAGCAGTGATTTCAAATACATAAGGGTCGTTTTACTTACCTTTTAGTTATTATGAAATTGCATTATTGTTACTTTGATAATAGTAAAATTAAAGTAAAACAGAAGATACAAAATACGTCTAGGCCAACTCACTGTAAAAGGTTTAATAGCAAACCATGCACACACACACACACACACACACACACACACACAAATTACCTGCCATTTTCCTAGGCCACGCGCAGTGAAAGAGGGATTGAATGTTTTTAATTTTAAACAATATATCATTATCAGGATAGAAACAGTTCCTCTCCTCAGCAGTTGCATGGTGTTTCTAGGAGACTATAGGACTTTAGGTTTTTTACATTTCTGGAATTCCTTTGACTTTATAATTGTATTTTGAAAGATTTAAAAAATGTATCTCTTTAAATATTGGAGAAAAAAAACACATGGTGCCGACCCAGTGTTAAATAGACACATGACTAACTAGGCACAGGTGAACTCAAAATTACAGACTGGTGAGACAACACAGGTAGCAACAACTAAGGCAAACAGAAAACACTAGGAACATAACTACAAAATAAAAGGACAACTGTAAAGTAAACCTAAGTACGACACAGAAAACAGGAACCGATATCACTACAAAATATGATGTAACTAGTCCAATTGGCAAGATATCTTGCTCCATTACACTGACTGTTGATTAGAAATTGATAATCCAAAAATAGCCTCCTCATTGCCTTACATTACTGTTTCCCAAACAGTGGGTTGGGACCCATATGTGGGTCGCGGAACAATTTTTATGGGTCGTGAGTAAATAACCCTTTTTGGTTCCTACATTTTGTTTTTAATTATTTCAAAAGATTTTCAAAAAAATTCCCACAAATTCAAAAAACATTTTTAAGTTAAAAACTAAAAGGTTTTTTTCTAAAGAATTCCATTAAAAAAGGGGGGAAATCCATTAATTAGAGGGGAAAAAATACTTTTAATAAGATGTGAAAATGGCATCTGGATCTACAAGCTCGTAAGTAGGTCGGGAGGTGGCTTATTGTCGGTATCAGCCGAGTAACACGCAGGAGTCTGTCCCTGTTACAATGCGCTAGACCCCTGGGAGATGGATTGCTGAGGTGGAGCGCCACACCTATCCTCAGCTCCCAGTACTTACCGCACGACTTGCCGCACCCAAGCCGTGCTACTCATGCGCTGAGTTGGCGGTGCCCGGGATTCGAACCCATGACCTTTTGGTCTGAAGGCGAGAGCTCTACCGACTGAGCTACCCGGACACAATCGGCTTGTAGATAGTCTATTTTCACTAGTTTGGTTCCTGGGGACTCTGGTTCCTGGGGACTCTTTTGGGTCTTGAGCTAAAATGTTTGGGAACCACTGACTTACATACAGTGAAACTGCTCTCACTCTTTCAGCACGTAAACGAACGTAAACAAAGCAGATTTTGCCAGTATATAACATCACAAAAACCAGTACGGCATTATCATTATGATTTTTTTAAAACGTCAATTTCCTGTTGATTTGACTATTTGAAGATTCAGACCTGTGGATCCAGTACGGATTTCCTTTCTACAAATAGCTAAATCAACATGAGGTTTACAGTTTTATTTAAAGATAATGCCATACTGGGTTTGGTGATGTTATGCATTTTCAGAATCAGCTTTGTTTGCATTTGTTTGTGCCAAAAGAGTGACTTTGAGAGCTTTCAACCCAACTACTTGGCTATCAGGTCGTCCCTACTTCATTATCTCAACCTCTCTGTATTCTCTCTCTCTCTGTAACCGCTTTAGCCCTGCTACAGTATGTACTGTGCTGTACGATAAATAGTGAGTTGTGAACTTGTAGATCTGCTCTTTTCGCTATTTTTGAATTAATCAAAAATGTTTGAAATGTAAAAACGGAAATGTGCCTATAATGCATTGACTTGAGTATCCATCAGCTGTTGATACTTTATTGTTGAATGACAGTGTGGCCTTGGGCAGTGGTTCTCAACATTTTTCCATGTCAAGGACCCCCAAATGGACACTTATTAGCCCGCGGACCCCCATTTGAAAAGATACATTTTAAGGACCCCCAGTTTGACATGCATTAGGGCTACGGACCCCCATTTAATGGCATTTCAACTCTGGGACCCCAATTCATGGTGTAAAATCAATGTTAACTTAACTCTGAGAGTGTACAAATGGAACCAAATGGACCCGTTAGGGTCCATTTGGTTCCATTTGTACACTCTCAGAGTTACAGACCCATAAGGGTCCATTTGGTTCCTATCCATCATTTAGCTGGGGACCCCCTGGAACCCCCTCAAGTACCCCTGGGGGTCCCCGGACCCCACTTTGAGAACCAATGGCCTTGGGAACTAACTGACATTTACTCATCAGTGTGTCAGCCGTTGTGATAATCTCTCCCAAGTTGCCATTGAACTCCTTGACACCTTCCATGCATAGTTGTGCTACCTGTGTCAATTTTATACCCACTTCCGTTTTAGCATTGTGCAGTGGCGCAAAGGAGTCCGACTGGAATCAACGAATCTCATAAACATCGTTTATGTCTACTAGTGTCTTCTTTCACAGTTTTTTCGGCGTTAATTCCATGAAACCTTTCTCAGTTTTCTGTGATAAACAATCCTCGCACAAATAACATGAATCTACCGCTCCTATGACTATGCTTCCGCCTCGGTTCTGTTTCCACTGGGACTACAGGTCCGCGGGCACCGCGTCGTGATTGGTCGAATGTCTTTCCGGTCTGAACAACTTCCGTTGTACAGCTTTCGGGAAGTGGAGTTCCAGACTCTATATAGCATTCAGAGATTGTGGAATAGTTGTCTGGTGACGCGAGACTAGCCAAATTCTGAACCACAGTAGACAATTTAGATTATTTGGGTGGGTCTCTTGTTGTTGTATAATATGTTTGCACAGTTGCACTAACCCTGCACACATGATATTATTCACAATAATCAAGCTACATTTAAGTATGTCATTGCACTTTTTCATTTGTGCTGTAAATCCATGATGGATTACGTTTAAAAAAAAATCTGCACAAGCATAATTGGCAATTAGCACAATTACCCGTATTAGAGTGTTATACATACATAATATGCATGTATATTGCTACTGGCTGTTGCAGAGGTGACAGTAGTCCCTGTTATGCATACCCAAATGTTGCTAGTTAGGAACCCCCCACCTCGGGGCTCCGTTCAATCACAGTCTGGCTGCCCCTCCATCCATCCCTCCCTCCCTCCCTCCTCGCTGCCAGTGTTGCCAGGTCTGCTTATTATAAGTGACTTTGGGCTTATTTTTCTGTAAAGTTGATTGTAAATATTGATAGTTTCGGGTTGCAGGGGTTTTTTGGGCTTGTTTCTAAAGTGTAGTTGCTTATTTGGGCTTGATTCCTAATGTTGTTTAAACCAGTGGTTCTCAAACATTTTCATGACAAGGATCCTCAAATAAATAGGTATGTTTCACTTTTTTTACCAAGATTCTTTTTTAAATAGAAAATCTACAAGCTCACAACGCAGACGTGTTGTGTAGATCTGCTATTTTCAAATATCCAATGCATATAGGTTTAAAGTGCTCATGTAGCCTAGTTGCTTCTCTGGGGCTTATTTTTCTAGACCTGGTTGCTTGTTTCTCTCTAAAAACCTGGCAACACTGCCCTCCTCCTCGCTGCTTGTTTGGTATGCCGAGCACTGTGTCTGCAGCCTTGCAAATTCAGCCTTGTTTATTATGGTGCAGACATACGAGGAGAGATGAATGCAGCCGTATCCAGCCTGTGTGTGTGTAAGGTCGTGGTCATGCTCAGCAGTGTTACCATGTCTGCTTATTATAAGCAACTTTGGGCTTGTTTTTCTGTAAAGTTGCTTGTAAATATCAGTGGTTTCAAGTCAAGGACTTGAAAATGAAAAATGTCAAGTAAATTAATTAATATGTATTTGTCTGCGGACTGAAAATATTTTGTGCCAGCCAGGGACCCATGTACCAGATTTTTGTTGTTAAAATAGGACAAAATATTCCACTTTTGTCCATTTTTTTAAACAAGATTATTTTGAAAATAGATCGGTGCGACGCGTTGTGAGCTTGTAGATCGGCTATTTTCAAATAGCCAATATATATATATATATATATATAGGTTTAAAGTGCTCATGTCTGGCCTAGTTGATTCTTTTGGGCTTGTTTTCATATACCTGGTTATTATCATACACCTGGTTGCTTAGTTGGATACAGGATAGGTGGGCACTAGGGACATCTGGGCACCTTGTTGTAAAATTGTCTATTTTGTCCCAAAATGTTTAAAAAAAGATATATTTTTAAATGGTCTAAAGTAAAGTATACATGATTAGAACATGCTTAAACATTCGACAATGTAGGTCTAATATTTCTACAATTGCTACAAATTGCTTCAAAACCTTTATGTCCAGTCATTTTGGGGCATAAACAACAAGTTGAAGGATAAAATTAAGTCTGATAATGATGTACCATGTATGTTCACAGCATGCATACTTAACATTACCAAAGACCATTTTTCCAATATATATATATATATATATATATTTTTTTTTTTACATTTTGGACAAAAATAGCCAATTTTACATCGAGGTGGCCATACAATATGTCCCTACTAGTGCCCACCTATCCTGCTGTTACCGCTTATTTCTCTCACCAAATCTGGCAACACTGATGCTCAGCCGTCTCTGTGTGTGTGTGGAGCAGAGAAGCTGCTGGCTACGCTGTGCGACGTGCGGGCTGAGGTCACAGCACAGGCTCAGTGAGCGAATGCGTGCTTCTCTCTCCATTTGCGTGCTTCTCCATTTTGAGCACCTACACATAGGTGGGAGAGAGAGAGAGGGGAGTCTCTGTTCCAACGAGCGTTACACACACAAAGTGTCATCATTCAGCCTTTTTAATAGAGCTCGATGTCAGAAATGGACGATTTGTTCAGTCCACGGAGGTAGGTTTGGCTCTATCCTCTTCTCTTAGCGGTTAAAGGAGAGCATTCACTCGTCTTCATTTATGCGTTTGGCTCGCATTCCATCTCGTCTGGCAAAAAAAACTGTAACATGTTTCGCCAAGCTATACCTGAATGAATGTCATTATTTCCACCGACCGTCTTTTGTCCCGAGACGAAACCGAGTCGCTAGGTTGTGTTGTTATACATGAGAACGGAACGCTTGTTGAACGATAGACAGACTTGCCCTCCTCCAGATCACATACCGTTACGTTTCGTTTATACTTGGTTGCATGCTGGTGTTGCATACAGTAAATAGCAGACATACAAGCTCACCACGCGTCACGAATGAGCTTGTAGATCTGCTGTTTACTGAGCACGACACCGGCGCGCAACCAAGTATAAACGGGGCTTTAACGCGTTGACCGACGCTATCGTAAAGGTAATTCGGAAGAAGCCACGCGAAATGTTATTTCCCCATACAGTCCAATGAACCGCATTGTTGTTGTTTTTTTGCACGGAGACGGAGAATGTATATGCTGTATTGTTGCATGAGGAACATTTAAGATGCAGGGAGAGAATGCTCTCTCTGGCTCCATTTTGCAGTAGCCTGTGTGCTCATGTTTACATGTCGAGATGACATGGCGTACTACGGGGCTACGGTGTGCTTTGTTCACCCTCATGCATGGCATGCAC
Organism: Gymnoscopelus microlampas; assembly: GCF_963454915.1. Lineage (NCBI taxonomy): Eukaryota > Metazoa > Chordata > Actinopteri > Myctophiformes > Myctophidae > Gymnoscopelus > Gymnoscopelus microlampas. Next base: position 33,281,067 of record NC_139947.1, on the reverse strand, counting down.
AACTGCTCGGGTCCCTTCTCTCGTAGAAAATGATCATGTCTAGCAAACGACTGTGTATTTCGGATGTTAGTGAATAGATCAGTCTAGTCTGTGTTATTGTGTGCTACAATTATGTCAGTGTGCCACAGACCCTGCGTGCAGTGATTGGGTGAAATTGATGGAAGGGGCGGGGTTAGCTTTGATTGCACACAAAAAGTTGACCAGACAGTCACGTTGTTGTTTGGGTTTAACCACTTCAACCCCGTGTGGGTAACCGGAGTCCCTCAGGGCTCAATACTAGTGTATTTTCTGTTTTGGGGTTAATGTGGGGAAAGCTTTGGCTGAAAATAGCTGATCTACAAGCTCACAATGTGTGGCAGCGCGACGCGTTGTGAGCTTGTAGATCTTGCTATTTTCAGCCAAAGCTTTCCCCAATCCCCACAATAAGGATGCTGGTGTTTAAGTGGTTAATAAGTTTGGCCTGTAAATTGCTTTCCAATTTTTTTGGGCTAATTCGTATTATTTCTGAACTATCAGACGTGCGTTGTGTGATTTCAGAGAGCTGATTGTACCAGGCAGCACACTATATGAGTATATTAAAAATGTACCAACGTAACAATAACCAGGTAATATCTCATCGTTTAGCCACGAACTAATCATTCATAACTGGTTGAATGAATATACGTCATTAAGGCTATGCTTTAGTTCTGGCTTAAAGTATAATATCAGTATGTTGTTTAATAAATCAAAAATATACAAAGTATATTGTTTAATAAATATATATATAATAATATAAATATATACATAATACATTTGTGTCATCACAATGTCTCCTCTGTAATAAGGAACTTCATTAATTATGTTTTTATTATAATACGATCATTGTTTGTAATATAGATTCAACTGTAACTGTATTGTATGCATTTACTCTATGTGCCTTGCCTATTCAGTAGACTAAGTCTTTATGTGATCATGCATACCTGTAGCTTTGTTCTGCAGCAATACATCTGCATTTTGCCTCCTCTCTCAGGACCAGTGCAGAATTCCATTTGTTTGTAGACGGTCCGAGTTGGCTCTCAGGATTTGCCTGACTAAAACATGGCTGTCTGCAGACAGCGTTCTCTTATTCTGTTGCACACACATCCTCATTTGTCATTCTTACAGCCTGCTGCCAAAGCTCACTGAGGACCTGGACGAGTGCATGTTGTCGGGAACACAGTTATAGAAAGTTTCTCCCACAGGGACACATGGACTAGATGTTCACACACACACACACACACACACACACACACACACACACACACACACACACACACACACACACTCAGTATTTTCACATTTCTATTTTGGTGGACTGCTTACCAAAATTCGGAGAAATTATATATTTATTGTTACTTGATTATAACCTTTTTTCATGTAGATTAAAGTTGTATATTAATGTAGTCTACTTTTCCCAAATTTAAGCTGTTTATTAGCTTTTGTGAACAGTCCTTGTAGACGATGGGATCTGTAGTCATGGTTGCAGTCCCATAGCCCGGATGGACGGTGGGTGGAAATGACGGTTATGGACTTATTATTATTTAGAGTAATTGTAGTGATTTCCCCCCCCAAAAAACTTTTATGCTATACAATTATAATATATATTATAATATAAGCTTTAAGAATTTCAGATGGTCAAAATACAAAAATGCTCCTGATGGGTGTATTAAAAAACTACAGCCTCTAGGAAAATGTCCCATCTGAAATTGTCACCACACAAGTCATAATTTTTGTGTCTATAGTTCCACAAATTGTAATAGATTTGATGAAAATTGTACAGTTTAATAACTCAGCCAGAAAATAGTGTCCATGGAGCTCAGATATTCGCCAGGTCTGGTTGCCTACCCAGGGCTGTGTCAGTTATTGGGTGCAGCAGTCAGGACATGAGAAAGCTGCGGGGGGAAATAGTTTGTACAACAGATTGCGTTGATTTGGACACGCGATCTATATAGGATCTTGTATTCATGATATATGGCAGTTTCTTTTTCTTTTCTTTTTTTAAAGAAATATGCCCTGACCACACATTTTTGAAGGCAATTACGATATGGGGTATCAAAACCTATTTGACAGTCATTGTCACATGACTAGCGGGAACATTTGTGCTTAATTTAGTGGGAAAAAATAGTGACATTTTTAGCACTTACAACCCCCTATGGGTGGAAGTGAAATCGCCTTTAGCTCTTTGTTGTGTAGAGGCGTTTGTGGATTTCTTCCAAACTTTGGAAGGCAATCGTAGCCAATCGGAATGGAATATGGAAAATCTTACTGATACATCTTGATCACATTACTCAATAAATAATTTGTACTGATTTGTGTGTGTTTTTGAGAAAATCTGTAGGAGTAGTAGTAGCAAAAAAGTTGTTTTGAAGAAAATGCAAAATGGCAGAAAATGTTGTTGGGCAAGGAATGGGCCTATATAGGGAGTTATATCATGATCCAAGGAACCTAAGGAAAAATAATTATTGTATGACCTTCAGTTCAAGAGTAATAGGCAAAAATGGCAAGTGGCGCCACCAGGAGGACAATTTGAAAAAATTGGCATGGAGGTTCTTGGCCTACTGTCAGTGTAGGCGACAAGGGCGAAAACATAATCTCCGCCTCCTGGCCATTCTGGCCTGGCGGAGATATTTCATTTCTTATTTAATGTAACACTAGACCTAGACGACCACCTCTGGGAGTCAGACTTTTCCTCCTGTTGAAAACTGACATCAGCTGATGTGATTTGTCCTGGTCAACAGCTGGTTAGTTTTTAAACAAAGAATTTGATGCAGGGCTGGAACAAATATCTTGAACAAACGATCTCAGTTGTCCGCGGTTGACCATACCTATTCCAGTTGAAGTTCAGAATCAGAAGCTGGCCTGTTGGTCTGTCTGTGCCACGCATCTGTTAGCCATATTTTATGACGGTATGGAATATTCCTCTGACAACTCTCTCCTGTAAGTCAGAGTTGGAGGGGAGGCGGGACTGTGTAGGCACTAGGCAGAGAAAGGGAGGGAGGAATACGGGGTTCAAATATGCACCCGTCAAAGGGCTTGTGGTTAGAGCACTGTAAAGTGACTGGAGGGACCTGGCCTCTCAGGTTTCAGCCAGGTCTCCTCTGCCAGTCCCCGTGATGGAAGCGAGAGCTTCTCCGGGTGCCAATCATACTGACAGTTTCTGGGCCGCCCCGCACTCGGCTGTATGAAAATCGGCGCTGTTACCAAGGCAACAGAGGGAAAAGGCTTTTTCAAAAGGAACATCTTGTCATTTTCTTTAATCCACTGCAGCTGGAGATTCGGAACACTGTTATTAAATTGCAGTTGCTATGGCTACCAACATTTGTACCGGCAGCCATTTCGGAGGTTCTCTTCCCAGCATAGCAGCAGCCAACCTCTCCCCCCTTTTTTAGGGGAGTCTGTTTTATCACCACACCTCAAAATATCAGCTCTGCAAATGTGCTCTGCTTAGCTAGGCCCCAGGAGTATTCTAAGGAGTATTCCTATGTACCTCATTGTTCTTCGAGATAAAACACGTTTTATGTGGTTTTATACTACTTGTCACTAATGTAACTAGCTGTCACTAATATATAGGGAATTCATTCCCTGCAGATGGTTTTGTTTTAGCAGAGAGAATCTCATCTGTCTCTCTGCTCTTAGATTTATTGAATTTGTCTCTTAGTCGTGACTATTTGGTTTCTTGTTTTTTTCTCCTATTCTTTGAACTGTCACATCTTTTTTCCAGGACTCATTTGTGATATTGTGTTTATATAATTACTGGGTTCATTTAACTGCCACACCTGCCCAGTCAGACTTCTCTGAGTGGGACCTGAAATGCTACTAAGGAAATGATTGTTTCAATTTGTCATCTCTTTACTATTTTTCAGGCGATTAAACAGCACACAAGGGGAGATCAGAGTGGGCCCTAGTCACCAAGTAAGTCATTGTTAAAAACTATCCCTGTGTTTGTCAGGTGTTCTGTTATTTTGGTGTGGAACTTTGCCTTCCATTTCTATAACTACTGTATTGTTCTATATCCCCTATGTTTTGGAGATGTGCAGTAAAAAATGTGCAGTTGAAATTAAAGCAATGAAAATGAATGATTAGTTTGTTTATTCACCCTGCAGTGGAGAGATAATTTCATCTGCATTGTTATAGCCACTTCTGTCTGTCTTTCTTGCATACTACTAGGCCGTAGTCTCGCATACTTCTAGGCCAGTCAACGTCATATTTCTTGAAAAAAATGACAACTATGTCATGTTTGTCAATTAATAATCACAGAGCCGTCATCCCTCCAGGTTATGGGCTACGTGTCCCATGAGGCTGTGGACTGGAACTAGCCAATCGGGCACTGTCCGTCTGGCTTGTTGGATCTATACTACTACTAACTAGCCAATTACAGCGCTCCTGTCCCTGCAGTTTAGGGGATGTACCAGAACTGCTAGCCAATGGCAGACATGCAAATATGCAGGCAAAGGTCAATGTTAGAATAACACCAAAATACTTTTTCATAGACATGACAGCACACTCTGAAATAACATTCAACTCAGTCCAAGCTGTTTTAAGTCAGTCTTTAGCCGACGTTCCCCAGCGCATTTTCTGAAACTAATCTGGCCTAATACAGTGTTTTTCATTCATGTTAAAGACCCTTAAATTTAAATTTATTGGGCCCCATTTAAAAATAATTGGTACCAGGGACCCTTTAAGAGACGTTATCTTTCTGTTTAGATTTATTACAGATTTGTACACCTGTTTGTACTCTAGGTGGGGAGATAACATTGGAGAGAGTGAAATATATGATCTAAGACTGACTTCTCTTTCCTGAGACTGCTAGCATGGTCTGCCACCGTTTAGATATAGCTCTGTACATCTCACCCTACTTGCCATTACTTTTCAGTTTCATGTACAGTTGACGGTCAACTTGTGGAGCCGTAATGACAATAACATTACAGAGTTTAGTTCCTCTTAACAATCAGACTTCTTGGATTAAAGAGAAATTTTAATGACAAAGCTGGGGAGGTGCAGACATTGAATATCTATGAGCGAGACAGGGAGGCACCTAGGTAGAGACCATGTACAACTACTAATCACATGCCGTGCTACTTTCATGGCTGTATGTAGAAATGTCACTTCCATACGTATTATTATTTTTATCATTATTATTACGACATGCCTCCTGGTGTAGATTTACACTCTGCTGAGTGCATCTTTCTAGTTGAACACTGTGCAAAGTTATTGAACCTTACCACCACTGGCATGTCTCAGCCAACACAGTGAGAAGCGTAATGACGAGCATTTGAAAGCTGATAGTTTCTTCAGGCGTGTATGCTATTTGTAGTGTGACACCATCTGTCCCTCTCCTTCTCCCTGGCTTCTAATTAGGCCAAGCTCCCAGAGCTACAGCCTTTCCCCTCTCCCGGTGGCCAGCCCGTGACCGAGAATGAGGAGCTGGTCTGGATGCCCGGGGTCAACGACTGTGACCTGCTCATGTACCTCAGAGCCGCAAGGTGAGCTGCGGCGAGATAAAACACTGGAGGCCTGGGGAGGCCCTAGGGCTTGTGCACACCTGCCAAGTGCATGTGTTGTTTGTTGTAGATAGTTGTGTTCAGGGCAAGTTGTCAGAGATGACCTTCAAGAACTGTGCATCATAAAAAAAGAAATGCAAATAAAGTCTATGGACAAAATTCCATTTATTAATAGTTAAGTGGGCTTGTATATTGCAATGATTCCAGTGTAACCTGACGACAAAAGCTTATAACACACATGATATCAAAGAAGTGTTTTATCAACATGGGTATTTAATGGATTTCAGAAGACGACAATGCATATGTGTTGCTTTAACATGATGAATAAATACATCCCAGTTTCCATATTTTTGAGAAAACAAACTAAATAGTTTATTTATTATACTTGTTAAAGGAGTAGTTATTTTAGTAACTTATTTTCTATCAATTACACACCTCATGAACCCAATAGGAGACGCAAACAAAAAAAATCTCCATGAATTCAAGGCTTCATGGGGTTGCTAGAAAATAAGTATTTTTTTGGGTGAACTACTATAAGGTAAGATACCTTAGGATGAAACTGTGGTATACTTATAACCTCAAATTGGTGGCTTTTTAAATGTTGACTCTACTCTCATTGTTTCTGTTCACAGGAGCATGGCTGCCTTTGCAGGGATGTGTGACGGAGGGTCCACGGAAGACGGGTGCCTAGCAGCCTCTCGAGATGACACTACACTAAACGCACTTAACACAGTAAGTAACGGCACAACAGGTCCAGTACTTTATAAACAAATGTTTGTTACTGGATTGTATGTTTAGAATACAATACAGGGATTCCAGTGGAAGGTTAGCTCTACAGTGAAAGGCTACTATAAGGGGGCACCTAAGCTACATGTATAGCCACATTTTAGTCTAATAAACCAGGCCTCTGAAGCTTAATACATGAGGCATTAATGAATGGTTTCCCCCCCACATTGTAAGCACCTTAAAGCCCAAAAAGGAATCGAGCTAAAGAAAAAAGCAATTGGAATCATCATAAACAGGACATTTATATTCAGACTCTATAAAATGGAGAATTAACATCACTGGCAGGTCATTGTCTCTCGACCTTCTTCGCCATTTGCAATTCCAATGAGCAATGCTTGTTTATTCCTAGAGCGAGAGCCCTCTCCCCTGCCTGTTTTCACCCAGTTGAATGCGACATGGGGTTTATAGCTGCACAGCGATTTCCTTTTGTCACCGTGTTGTTTATAGCCATGGTGTTCCCTCTGGCACTTGGTTTTAGGTAGAGATTGACATACATAAAAAGACATACATTGAGCTGAAAATATGTAGCTTTTGTTGTACGACACAGTCATGCAATGAAGTATAAATTAGCCTTTAGTCTAATGAGATATTTTTCATTGTTCAATTGGATGCAAAATTGACTTGGTTGCGTTACAAGCTCAGAACAGTAAGACACATCTTTAGCACCACACAGTAAAGATGCAGCGATAAATGTGCCACTCTGTCAATAAGTAGTTATTATTATTATTATTAAATACACTTGTATAATGAAACAATGCAACGATTCCAGTTTGTAACGATATGCTTCTGATTTTGTGATGCTCCTCAGCTTCACGAGAGCAGCTATGACGCAGGCAAGGCCCTACAGCGCCTGGTGAAGAAGCCGGTACCCAAACTCATAGAGAAGTGCTGGTCTGAGGACGAAGTGGTAAGAGACTTGTCTTTTAATTGGAAACGTGTGGTGACGTGTACTGCCAGGTGTATATTCGCTATGTCCACACAGCGGCCTTTTTGCTTTTATATCATGCTCAGTGGGTGGGTGGGGATTCCCACCCCCTGAGTAAGAGCAAAGTGGCTTCTGTGTGAATATGGTCAATTACCTATGATTCAAAGACCATGCCGATAATTTAGAAAGGACACCAACAGGAATTCTTTGTATTTTTGACCCCTTTGATGTCTTTATCACCAGTGTTGGCTTATTGCTTATACGCCTCTAATTATGTATTATATTATGGTTGGGGTATTTTATATTTACTTATTTCTGTGCTGATTTTGTGTTATTTGGTTTGGCTGGATTTGAGTTGCACTTGGGTCTACTCGCAGTGCTTAGGATTGTGCTTCACCCCGTCCAGGCATTGCAGTTACATAGCTTTTTTTCTTGACTGCCAGGCCTGGGTTTGTGTCTTTAGAGGGAGCTGTTGCTTTAGACAGTTAATCCAGTGCCGTTGGACTGGGCTCGTAGGACATCAGTGAAAACACTCGGCAGCTTGCAGCCCCTCCAAGGCTTAAGAGCAGCTGCATCCTGTTTATCACCCGCAGAATAAATCTTTACGGCGAAAGACTGGAGAGGGAAAAGATTGAGTGCCGGGTAATGTTGGCCTCCATTTGAATTTAGATTTGAATTTCACCACAGCTGTTGGAAGGGCTCGAATCAGAAAATGGCAGCCCCTTCTCTTCCTGATCAAGCGCCACGTAGAGAACCAGTAGGAGAAAAATGAGTGCTGAATATCACCGTGTCAGAATGATGGAGAGCCGTGGCTGCAGCCTTGATACTGCATATGACACACTATACTGTGTGTGTACACTCACCCGTGTTTAAAGATAAGCACACTCACAGGACGTGAATGTAAATTAGTGATTTGTTCAGTGCTAGATCTTAGAACACGCAGCTGTGCTTCACTATTCATCTTCCCATGTTGTTTATCCTCAATTTGTAAGAGCCAGACTCGGTTTCTTTCTTTGTTTCTTTGTCCACACTTTGATATCGTACAGTCATTCTGAATCTTCTGTTGTGGTGCAGACAAGCAACGAGTCCATCAGCTAAGATCAAATGGAGTCGAGTGACTGTATTTGTCCTGTAATTGAACACGATATGCCGGTTTTGAATAAAGCCAAGGCCCATGGCCACAGCAAATCGCAACAAATTAAGTCAGCCATCCGTTTGTGGATGTGGACTAGTTGCGAGTTCCTTCGTATGTATGCATGCTCCCTGACCGGCGGTGACGGGGAGGTCTTGATGCTGGCTCTGTACACATTAAGACCACAGCAGGCTACTTGTCATGACACCACTGTAGTAGCTCAACAGTATCGGCTGTAAATAACGTGGTTTTCAGTGTAATGGTTACACTGGGTATTTCATATTTTAGAAGAGTTAATTACCCAGAGTGAATGACTCTGGAATACATGTAATATCCTGAGTATCACTGAAGCCAATGACTGAAACAAGGGAAACCTAGTAAAATGTACTATAAAAAAACTTTTCAAAGCCAATATACAGTTTAGCTTATTATTATAATTTATTTTAATCAATTAGTCTGTAGTTTATGAGTGGTTTGTGGCAACAAGCGGCTGCAACTACCACTACTGTGCCCATGCTGCCCACACAGCCTGTTGAAGCAGCCTGGCTCTGGACAGTCAAGGACAAGTCTCTGAACGATCTGATCACTAGTTGCGCCTTTTCAGCCCTGCAGCCTTGAGGGACAGGTGTGAATGTAGACCCCGTCCTTGACACGCACACACAGAGACATGGGGCCCTACTGCTCCTCATTTATTTTTTCACCCCTCCATCCCCTCTCTTCTCGTCCCCTCCAGGACCAGCCTCATTATTCCTCCCCACCCTACCAAGCCCATTCTTCCTGTAGGAGATGTGAATAAAAGTGACAGTGGGGGCTGATGAAATGACAGAATCAGCCTGTCTGCAGGGTCAGTTGTCAGCCCCCCCCTCATCACCCTGTTGACTTATAATGCACCCCCCCCCCTTCTTCACTCATTCAGTCTCTCTCTCTCCCTCTCTCTCTCTCTGCCTGCTGCAGCTGCTGCTTACATGGCACATAAGCCATCCCCCCACCCCTCTCTATTCTCTGGCACTCTGGTAATAGGCCCATACATTCTGTCCACAATCATCTCCACTGAAAGATAAGAGCATGGCAGTGATCGTTATAAATCATAGTATTAATACCAGGGAGATGGTGACAACACCGCAGAGCAACTGCAGTGTCACCAGCACTGGAAAAGTATTTCACTCCAGCAGGATTTGTGACAGCAAAGTGCTTCAGTCACGTTGCTGAACGCTGGTCATTAATATACCAAACCCAACAACTCTGCCCGGGCACTATTCCAATCACTATGATACAGTGTACTTTATATCATTATCACTGTTCTGAAATTTACCATATTCACACAGTGGCCATTTTTCTCTTACATCTTCCTTGGTGATAAGAAACCCCACCCCCCCCCAACTATGACCTATGAGCAAAATGGTGGTCATATGAGTATGAACAGTGATTTGTAAACAACTATGGGGGGGTTGGGCTTTAGCGACGACCACAGCTCTGGCTCTTTCTGTGTGTGAAGTGTGAAGTTGGTCGGATAAGCAGTTGTCAAACCGTTATGTGGCACGGTCGGTTTCATTCAAAGTCTATGCAGAGATGCGAATACAAGCAAATTTGCACCGGTTGCTGCCAAATTCCATATGACGTTAGCAATGTGATGTCAAAGATTCTGACATCATATTGAATGACGGTCATTGTCCGCGAATGATGTGTACTGACTGCACTAGTAGCCACAATGCTGCAACACTACATGGTGTTTCCATCAAATCAACTGATTGTGTGAAATGTAACCATAATGATATGAAATCCAGGGATCACATCACACCACACCAGTCCTCTGGGACCTCCACTGGCTCCCAGTCGAGCACAGAATAGTTTTCAAAATACTTATCGGCACCTACAAGGCCCTCAACAACCAGGCTCCCCGCTACCTCTCTGAACTCCTCCAATGCCACGCCCCCTCCCGCTCCCTCAGGTCTGCTGATGCCAACCTCCTGGACATCCCCAGGACAAAGAAACGAACCTGGCCGCCCCTCCCTCTAGAATTCACTCCCAGCTCACATCAAAGATGCCCCTCGCCACGTTTAAAACCACACTCAAAACCCACCTTTTCAGACTTGCATTCCCTTCCTAATCCCCCTTTTTTTTACCTTTACTTCTATAGCTAGTTAACATTAAACCTTAAACTAGTTGTTCCTAACACATTGCCTGCCAAAGATGTTTTAAAACGTCTTTTCAAATACAACACTTGCCTGCTCCTTTTACCTGCCACATGACATTTTAAAACTTAATTTCCAAGTACCTAATAGAGTTTGTTTTTGTTGCTGTTTTGTAAAGCAACTTTGAGTACTCAGAAAAGCACTATATAAATTGTACGTATCATTATTATTATTATTATTATTATTATTATTATTATTGTTATTATTATTATTAGTAATAGTAGTAGTAGTAGTAGTAGTAGTAGTAGTAGTATTACTAGTCCATAGTGTTGTGCGAACCCAAACTTTATGCAGACGTTCGGCTCTATATGCGTAGTTTAACTTTTGGAGAGGAGCGCTGCTCATTTGATCCTGCTAGCTGTGTCTCACAAGCCGGTCATTTACCACCTGATGTTGAGGAGTCGTTACCACAGCCATGAGAAGTCAATGTTTACCGTTGTTTAAGCTAAGCTATTTGTGCTAATAACACAACGTTCAATTGAAGGTTGAGCGTGTCTGCGTGCGAGCGCTATGGGCATGATATCCAAATTGCCCCTCTGGTCATTAAACGCTTTCTGTGGACACGGCAAGTCTGTCTGTGCTGCCTTTGTGTGTGGGTTTGTGTGTGTATGTGTTTTGGTGTGTACTGTAGCCCCATAGGTCCACCCACTGGCTACAGGTCCTATAGCCTGTGGGGACGAGTAATCAACTTGTAATTTTAAGCAGGTTTAAACATTGAAGCGCATGCTGTTAGTAATGTTTACTAAATTGCCACTTTATGAGGCACTTTGAGTGCCACTGACTGTAGGTACTAGGTAATGAAAGTTTTAGTTCCATTTTAGGCTGCATTTTAGACTGCTGGCACTGTCTAGACTAGTTGAGGTTTTTTTATTAAAATGTATGAGCACTTGCCTATTTGTGGCACACAGTAACAGTTTGTAGATCTTTAAAGGGATACAATTCTTTTTCACTGCATTATCTGAAGGAAGGGAGGGATGAGAGACAGTAGTAGGCTAGATATATTAACCTTACATTATGTTCTCTCAAAATGTGTCATGAAATAAATTGTGGTTACAGCCCTTTTAAAAAAAAATCTAAATTACATTATGTACCGTAGTTTGCCCTGGCGGTGATCAAAGAGTTGCCCAGTTGTTAATTGACATACTGTACATTTGCAACGTTTGTTTTTGTGGATCTGCATATTTTTCAGTGTTATAATTGAAAAACTATGGCATTCTCTGAGTACTGCATATAACGCATAAGATAGCTTTGTTGTGATTTTAACTTTAGACTGTATTTGAAAATGTTATCTCTTATATTACCATAGATAAAATATGGTAATTATTATTATATTAAATCTGCTATATTAACCACCTTTGAAAAATACTTTTGTTGACACCAGGGGACATACTGTATTCTCTTGCACAGTCAATAATACACAGAATTCCCCCTTCACCTGAAGTCACTGTCGAAACAGCTCATAAATAAAGCGTTGCTAATAATGCATTGGCCAACAGGAGGTGCCATATAAACAATCAGCAGCCTGCAGCAGCAGTGCTCTGTGTTGCCATGTGAGAGAGAGGCTGATCTATCACCGCTGTCAGGCGGGGGGTCTGTTCCTCAGCCGGGCCGCACTGTGCCGTGTCTTATCTCTGCCTGTGTCTTCGGCTGATGGATGGCTGGAGCAGGCCTCCGACAGTGTGGAGAGAGAGGAGGAGAGAGCATTGGCCTCCCAGTGGTAGAAGTGGTGGAACACAGGCCTACAGACCTGAGACATACTGCCCACCCAAAACAGCAGTCTGGTGATCATACTCCACTGTGCCACCCCACCCGCCGCCTCGTAGCCCAGTGTCTCCTGCTGGAACCCGTTGACTATTTTAAAGTTACTGTAGATGTTTTAGCTTTGTGTCCTTTGTCCATAGAGGAAGCTATTCGCTCTTGGCTGCAACCCGAGTTTACTGTTGATAGTGTATTTTATCACCATCACGGTCCGGTGCCAGCAATGCTTTTTAGGCTGTTTGGTAACAAAATAGCAGGCAGGATGGGCGTGTGTGTTGGAATTTCCTGTCACCTTTGTGTCAACATAACCCAGTGGAAATATAGCAGGTTTAAGACCTGCCGACCAAAGATTGACAGAACATCCTCATCTTGCATTGTTGTGGCAATTTGAGTGTAGAATAAAAAACACCGTCCCTATTGTGTTGGATAAGTGTTTCGGCCCCTTAAAATGTTTTGCTATCAAAAAGATGTTTAAAGAACCCATTCCAAGTTGTTGAGCCCAGTTAAACAAAGACATTGTTGTCTTCAGTATGAATGTTGTCACTGCAAAGAGGATGTAGAGTGTCTCTTGTACGTGTCAATGTAGTCTTTTTCCACTCCGTGTCCAAGCATGTTGTCATTTCCTCCCTATGTGCCACAGCCAATCTCATTACAAGCTGATATTTCATATCAGACAGAAGTGTTTTTTCACCCATTGGGTTTGTATATCTGACTGATTGTCCCCAGGCCCTCGGGGTTAGTACACAGCAGGCTCGAAAAGGTCAGCTTTTAGCAGTCAGCAAGTCAAGTATAATGACTCGATATTGAGTGAAAGTGGCTTTGTTTGCTGTTGGATGGTGAAAGGGGTCTGACCGTCTGAATGTTGTATGTGCGATTGTGCGTCAGTGTTTTTCCTTTTTTGTTTAGTTTTTTGTATGAAATGACATTTAGAAGGAATTATGTTCGCGGTGTGAGCCGAGCCCTGTCTTATCATAATGATACCATCTTTGTGCACATGCCCGCACGGTCTTAACCAGTTTTACAACTTTTAACAATCGACTCCCAAGCAGGAAGTGCGCACACATAACAATGACCTTTTGAGCCATTTGCTCTCACTCTCCTCCTCCCTTTATGTTTCTGCACTCCAGTCTTACAATGGTTCACTGTTAGGCGCTGAAGGGGGAGAAACAGGGGAAACTCAGGGAAGAGAGCCAGCTCTCTGGAACACTCTCCGACAGAGAGAAGCCTGTTGTTTCTGCACAGCGGCTGGCCATTTGGTAGCGCTTCCACCCTGCCTTCTCTCCTCTCCTCCCTCCCTCCCTGCTCCCCCTCCCTCCCTTTTTCGCTTGCTCTGGCTCTGTCGGCCCCTCCTCCACTGTTGGCGTTGCCTAGCAACGGAGAGCTGGAGCAATCGGAGCAGGGGCAGAGCGATTCAGGGAGCAGATTGGCGGATGATTTATTAGCTGGGCTGGAGAGCAGTGAGCCCAGGCAGCTGAAATGGAGCCTTAAACTGGAGCCGACATGTAGAAAGGAGGGGACAGAGTCTGCCTGCGAGTGAAAGAAAACGAGAGACGGGCGGTAGGGGGGTTACAGCTCCTCAGCGCAGACGGATGGACAGGCTGTGTAAATAGTACAGTAGGGGGAACATAATTAAGGTGACATAATTAGAGCAGAGACACGGGCTGCTGTGACAGATCTAATTGAGTTTTGTCTCTGCAGAACCACAGCCCTGGTTCCAGGTAATGAAGCACTCTCACCTTACGGCTGCTAAATAGGCGTTAAGCACACGATGGAAATATAAGGCATACTCATCCAAAAGGCATTCACTCTATTTCAGTATATCACACACACACGCACATACACATAATATACTTTGTGTGTATATACCGTGTAAAATATATATATATATATATATATATATATATATATATATATATATATATATATATATATATATATATATATATATATATATATATATATATATATATATATATATATATATATATAAAAAATGTGTTTGTGTGTGTATTATTATTTTTTTCGCCCATCTAGCAAGCGTTTATTACATCATCTCAAAGAGTGTCTGCTTGTTATATAGAGCCGTGGGAGTGTTTGATTGACACTGCTATGGTAGTCTGCTCTTAACCCCTGGAGTGTGGTGGAGATGGGGTCGCATGCCCAGAGTGCTTGTGTTGAAGACGGCTCCATCTACTGGCTAATCAACCACTATACCTCCAGCCTGATAATGCAAATGAGCTCCTCACTACTGTCACTGATAGCATGGCCTCTTTATTTAGCTGTCAGTGAACACAACTGTTTCCATCTGGCTTGTGATTAAGCCACTGGCTGTTTAGTCTCCCAAGGGTTGGGGTTTATCTGTAGTTTGTCATTAACAATGGAGATGTGGTGGTGTTTTTATTGTTTTAAAAAAAATACAAAATAAATCTGGATATTGTATTTCTTTGCAAAAAGGAGATAAATACAACAATTCACTTCTCTTTTGTGTACACCTATCTGTTTCTTCGGCCCGTAATTGTTCTTGTTTATACGCGGTTGCTTTTCACAGCTGCCTGTGTGCTGTTACTTCTGTAAAATTGCCCTTCTTTCCCCACCAAAGCTGAGTATGTAAACAATCTGTGGTTACATAACGTGTACTGTACATGGCATGGAAAACGCGCTCCTCTTAAACACAGCACAGCTCCATGTCTGGTTTTGGCGCTCACTTGTCTCCGTTCACCATGTCCAAGACCTCTCTTCACACAAATCGTATCAGTCTGCCTCCCCTCTCGTCCCTCGCAGCAAGCTGAGTTTGTGCCTCTATTCTTGTGTGCTCACTCTAAGCCCTGGATGCATTACAAAAAAAGAAATCCTATAGTTTTACTCATTAAAAAGAAATACCCAGCTTGGTTGTAGTTTTAAGAAAAAGCTGGTATTAGATTTGACTGTGTGTTGGTGGGCAGAGACATGAAGCCTTCTGGGGCAGTGTTAGAAGCTCTAGAAAAGACTGAAACCAGAGCTCTACCCAGCGCCAGCATGCAGCACTCGACTCCGCTCCAGGTTTTCCAGCCCGCCGTGAACCAGAGGCTCTCTAGCAGAAAGATCACATGTAAAGCCTTCCCCTTTGTAGTGGAAGAGCAGAGAGTGACAAGCTATTTCTTGCTTGTAAAAAAGCGATGTACGGTCGGAGACGTTGTGGATTTGCCCCCTAATTTTCCCCCTTTTACCTGTGGCTGGAACGTAGAGATTTGTGCCGTGCACCCCCCTGAGGACTTTTCGCTGCCTTTTGCTGGAGTTACTTTGGTGGAAACGGTTGGCTGAAATCACTGAGGAACGGGGCTCGCCTCTGGAACAAGAAAGTAAATCTGTTGGTTGTCTGCTTCGGTGGTTATGAATGTTTTCAGCCTCCTTTTTATGGCTCGCAGTGTGTGTGTTGCTCTTTAAAGGAGAAAAAATGCATTTAGGTTATTCAGCTTTGTGGAATCTATGCTCTTATTTATTCATTTTTGTATTAGTTTTTGTGTTCTGTGTAGTTTTCAGATCAGATTGATTCACAGTATGTTATGAAGTAGCAGTTTCTGCCATCATAATATCTGTTGGTGTCCTCAAGACTCACTCTTGTCGGGACATATTTTTAGATATTAGCCGTTGACATATTTTCTATAAATATCCAAAACTCAAATGAGTGGGTTTTTAATATATGAATATATGATTGTAGAATTTTACAGAAGAAAACTGAGTTGATTTTTTTTTGTGTGCACGCAGTTAGCCATGTTTTGGCTTGCGTTTGAACTCTAAAGTTTAGGTTTTGACTTTGAACTTTTGACTTGTGTGATTAACGGTACACACAGCCACTCTACTGTATATTTATATTTTATTTATTTAAGAAGAATCAGAGTTGTCTGACGGCTCTTTTCTCCCCACATGAAAGAACGAGTGTAATCTCAGTCTCTCCCTGCCTTACTTGTCATTTCCTTTCTCATTTTTTGCCCTGACATGGTTGTGTGTGTGTACGCTCCAGAGTTTTAAACGGGAGGATATAGAGGTTTCGAGATTCACAACAAACCTCTCCGACCACAGATTTAACGAAAGGAAAACAATGTTTTTGTCGTGGTGCTGGTCTGCAACTTTCTGTGGTTGCATTTTAGCTGACTTCACAGATCCTATCTGATTTTTCTCTCTCTCTTCTTCTCTTTTTCCCCTCTGTGAAAAATTACAGAAGCGCTTCATTAAAGGTCTGCGACAGTTCGGCAAGAACTTCTTCAGGATCCGGAAAGAGTTGTTACCTAACAAAGAGACTGTAAGTTAATATTTATATATTTTTATTCTTGTTCTTATTTTGTTTAAGTTTTGATAATTAAATTCACTGTGTAAAGAAAGAGAGGCCCGTGTGTTGAGATATCACTGGTAACTCATGGAAAGGGTTCCACAGTAAAGAGTATTTTGATGTGACATGTTGAGCGTTTTGAACCTGGGGCCTTATTGACGATCATTACGTGCAGACTGCCAGCCTCTGTACTGTAGTATTATCAGATTTACCCCGAGGGTCTCTAAACACTTGTTATACTGTACCTGCGATGCCAAAAGGCCAGAATGTACTTTGCAGCCAGCCATTGAACCCTTACAAGTTCACATGTTGAACATTAATTAGCACCTCTAGTTCACAACTGGAAAACAAGTTGTGGAAATGTGGTGTGTGAATCACAACTTTGCCAGCATAACTCATGTGTTGTGAAAAGTAGCATGCCTTGTTTTTACACTTGAATATTCATTAGTTGTATTTAAAAAAAAAAATAAATAAGGGGAACTTAAAGTTTAAAACTACCTAAGGACCTAACACTGATTAACTAGTAAATAGTTTAAGCAACATTTACTATAGATTGTAGAACTAGTCTACAATTGATTCTGTGAATTATTTTTTCCCTTTTTGTATTTTTGCTAGCTTTTAGGGAAAATGCAACTTGAAAGAGCCGACCACTTTTAAAAGAAGACTTGAAAAATTCTGAGCTCATGAAAAAGTATTCAATTTACTGCTTTGCCTGCAAATAAAACATGGAATTATAGTTAGAAGTTTAGTGGCAAATTTAGGTATGGCTGTGCTTTATTATTATTTTAACATTCTTGGATGGGTCTGAGAGTTGCGCCATAAAGTGTCAACATATTTCCCACCGTACCCCAGTCATTTTAATGTATTTCCTGGCTGCAGCAACACGTGGATTGATGACAGTCTTTAAGTAGTGATGGGTAAAATGAACCTCACAAATCAATAGAGCCATTCTACTGATTTCTTTTGATGTGACACGTTGGTAGTTTAAAGGTTTTGCCAATCACTGATATGCCTCCAATTGAGGGAGACAAGGCGCGTTAATATCTGTCACGCTCAAAGGAACTCTTGTAATTGTTTTGTTTATGTTCCTTGGCAGGGGGATGTTCCTCTGTCAAAGTACCCCCTCCATCTCGTGTGTGTCAGAGAGAAGGTTTCGTGTGATAATGTGTTAATCATCATCAAACTGTGTGACCTGTTACATGGCACAAATGGGTTGAATCCAAACCTAACAATGATTAACCCAGAACAGAACCGTTTGCCCCGTCATATTATATGTGATCAGTGTGACGAAAACAAAACATGACCGCCATATGGGCATTGTGTTGTTACTCTCCGGTATTGACTTCAAGCCTTGTATTTACCTTTCTATCTCCTGGAGCAACAGAAAGCATGTCCTAATTGTTCAATAAGTGTTTTGATATATCACTTGGTTATATAGGGTACTGGTAGAAGTGCCTGGTTGCAAAGTCGACTGTGCCTTTTCCCTCAGCAGGTAAATAATTTATGTGTTTTATTTTTGTTTTTCACTGGAGCAGCAGACCTTGCTGTCTGACTGCTCCTACTGGAAGTGTGTGGAAATAGTGTTGACACAGACATCAAAGGAAAATCAAAGGTGTTTGTCACACTTTTTACCCGTTTCATTTCCCTGTCCTCAGTGAGCCTGAGATATGTCAGCCTTGCTTTTCAAACATCCCCACCTGTCATGTAATATTTTTACTCAAGAGCTCTTAGTGTTGCCGCCATTATATATATGTGTGTAAGAGAGAGGGAAAAGAAACCTTTTTTATTATTCTTCAAAACCAATTTGAACCTCTTGAATAAGAGATTAAAGTGTACGAATACAGTTTCCTCACAGAGGTTCCCTCAATTATTTTTACTGGTTTTGAAATATATGACCAGTCGAGCTGATTGGCTATAAAGGAGGTATTAATGCAATTCAACCTGGAGGGGGAGTTCGCTTGGCAGGAGAGGTAATAGACCTCCTCCAGGATCTAGCCCTGCCACCACCACAGAGCAGGGAAAGATTAATTTTCCCCCTACAAATGGAAAATAAACTGCCCTTTAAACGTAAGAAAAGAGGAGAAAATGACTGCAAGTGCAAGGGGAGGATAGCAGCGACCAGAGGAGAAGGATAAGGGGGGGGGGTAGCTCGATATAGACACTGAAAAGCCAGGGTTGTCGCACGGCAGAAAGAAGGGAAAAAAATCCCCTTCTTTGCTTATGATTGAACTTGCTTTTGTGTTGTAAGGCTGATCTGAGCTAGTGCAAGTCAATACCCCGAGGAAAGCGCCATTTATTTTCCTAACGGCAGTCTACCCGCTCACTCCCACACTCCGTCTCCGGAGCATGTCGTATAACAATCTCTCAAGATTTGGTCGGACTGGGGAAATGGCAGAGCTTCTCCCCTCCTATCTCTCGGCGCAGACATATATTCCTACAATTCCACTCTCATGCCAAGCCATCCGAGAAGAAGTGCCCGGGAGCCTAGACCGAACCGCGGTGCTGAGCCCAAGTACAGTCCACAAAGCCCTTGGGCTGATAGCCAGGGTTTCAGAAGACCACTACAGTGTATCTGACTCTCACTGTTCCTCCCGCTAGCCCCCATTAGCTGGGCTGCTCCTGAAAGCGCCAGCGCGGCTCGAACCGGCAGTGCCAAGGGTAAGCACCCAGCGCTGTGTAAACACACTAGGCCTGACTAGCGTTCAGGAATGCTTTATATAAAGTCACATAAAGGCCCACAGGGGGAAGTGGGTGTGTCCTCTGACCGTCTGTAACTGGCTGCACTGCCACCATTTCCTTCACTCCTGTAAGGACGTCATGGAACATGAGCTGGCTGCTCCCAGTGTTCAAACAAGTAAATATGCTGAAATGGCAGATCACAGATAACTTTCCCTGATATTTCCACTGGAAAGGTTTTTGTGAAATTGTGGTTTCAGAGGATATCAATGGACTGGCCCTCGTAGCTAAACAGAAGTACATTAACTATAGCTCTCTCTGCCATGCAGTTGATGAGAGAATTGTGCAGTTGAAAATTAGATCAAATTATAATGCCTGAGTTGTGACACTTTAAAACCACATGCAGTTTATATAAAAGGTGGAGGGGGGAACGGTTCCGACAAATTAAGTTAAGTAGAGATATTAAATGGGCTAAAGAAAACGTGTTATAAGCAGGTTTGGAATTTCTCTATTAGAGTCCAAGTCATTTGGCATTGAATGCTACCATTTTTTAAAAAAGGATATAAAGGCCATTGTGTAAAAGTAATTATGTGGATCTGGAGACAATGAGTAAACATCTGACCTCACTGAATGGTCATGCCATGCCTAAACTTGTCTTTCCTAAATGGGTGAAAAGTATTTAATGAGGCACATTTTCTGTGCTTAATGCTTATTACATCCTGTGAGAAAGAACATAGCCGATAATTGTATTATGAAGCATATTATTTATTTCACTGTTAGGTCACTTTTTCATAATTAACCTTATAATCTTCCGACTTCACAATACATATATGGCTTTATATACTTTGTGTGTGTTCTACATATAATTGTTGGTGTAGTAATTTACAGTGTAGCACCATGGTTAGAAGAACCGTTTGTTTTGTTTATTCTAAAATGTTGTAAGGTGCATAAATATAATGATGCAGTTGTCCATTGTAGTACAGTAGTATCTGTACTATTAGCATACTACTATACTTTGAAGTATTAGTATATAGTATCTTCTGAATAGACAACTGGGTAATGCTAGCTTAGTGATATTATATATCAGCCTTTTAAGTAATACTAATGCAGTAATCTACTTGACTTGCCAATTAGTTGATGCTGACAATAGAACAACCATCAGCTACAAAGCAACCGTAGCTAGGATGCACCTTTTGAGGGTGAGAAAACTTCAAACTGAATCACAGAGACATATTTATGCTGCTGCTGCAGTCTCGTTCCTCTTGGCATGGTTCTGGAAAATGGAGAAAATAGCAGCGCTAGTGTGTTTGAAAGCGAAGAGAGAAGCCATGTTAGCTAAGGCGGCTAACATTAATAAGAGTCACAAGTTGCTTTTAGATGGCAAGTAGTTAAGAGAAGTAGTGGTTAATTCAGTTGGCAGAGGCTAGCAATTTGAACAACATTACAAATCACACTTAATAGACAACTCGAGATTTATCGTTTACCATCAGAGTTATACCGCTGTTCTGCTATGACAGCACATAAACTAAAACTGGAGCTTATATTAGTCAGCTGACCGCAGACCTTTTTTTGTGTGTACACGTATATCATGTCACTTTTGCTTGATGTTGAAGACGTCACTTTTTGATGTTGATTCTCAGGGCTTTGACTGTAGCATGGAGCTATACAAGGTACAAAACCTATTTTAGCTGTAGGAAATGTAGATGATTGTTTGATACAAAACAGGGACAGCTGCAGCAATGGCAGCTTTAGACTTCCTGCCTTGTTTGTAACCACTGGCATTCAGGTAGAGATCAAGCAGGAGATGAGGTTTTGAGCAGTGCTTGTTCTTCAGGAGAAAGGAGAGCGAGTAGCCCCCCCCAGGCCCTGTCATTTACAGGTCAGGGTGGCCAACAGGAGAGCACTGTTCTCAACACAACCTCACAGCAGATGTTTGCCACTGTGCAATCTGTACAGATGTCAAATTGAATTCATTGCCATGTCTTTAGCCCAGCAGCCAGAGCCATGGGGATGAGTGTGATTATAAATACTTGGTTCAAGTGCTAATTAAAAAAAAAAACTAGAGGGGGTTACTCCAGTTGGCAACATCAATCATGAGCTTGACAGGATAGATATAGTGTTTTTGGTCAATTATATAGCTTGTTTATGCAGTGGAAATGCTCTTGTTCGGCAGAAGGTCCAGCAGTTTGTATTGATGTTCCTTCAGCAGACCACAGGCAGTTTAGTGTGCCTGTAAGTGTAGGCAAAAATCTTGTTCACCCTAATAGATGGAGCACGGAGAGAGAGAGCTCCCTGTTGTAATTGAGTTCTGTGGTAGTCGCCATGTTGTGGTTTTTAGGGGGGGCTAGCTTATCAGCAGAACACGCAGGATCTACCCTCCCTGCAAAAAGCCGCCGTGGCTGTCCAATCTGCTTTCATTGGCAAAAGCGCTTACAGCAGGAAAAACATGAGTGCTGATTCTTCAGCGTGTGCATCCCTGACCTGTGAAAGCCGAGCTTATTCAGTCATTCTCCAGCAGAAAGGCTCTGCGCAGCAGGGAACGGCTGTCTATTTAACCGCCTTTCACACACACACTCTTGCCCCACCAGCCAAGACCCTTTCACTGTTCATTTTCTCTCTTCTATCCCTGGGCCTCGGATGCATCGCCATGCTGAAGTTCTATTTTTGAATCAGCTACCCGGTGCTTGTACTTGGTGCCTTCTCTGAACTGTATTTGACAAAAAGATGTGCCCAATGAAATTGTGCGCCTGTGGCAGTGTCAAGAGTATGACTTTAAATATACAGCATCATTTGGTTGACAGCAGACACTGCTTTTGAGTAAATTGTCAGTGGAGGCATTTTGTAAAAGGCAAAAATATATAGTCATATTCCATGGATGGGATCCCAATAAAAAGGATTCCATAAAATGCGCAATTCTATCCTGTCTACATGCACAATACATTTTCATATTAGTACATCTAAGAAATTATGCACCATTAGAAATTCTGCAGGGAATCAAGTGGTAGCTGTTATCAACAAGCTAAGTGGTTTGGTTCTAGATGCTTGTACTGTAGATACCTCTGTTTGCATCATACAATACATTAAAAGAATTAAGGTAAAAAGCAATTTTTATTTTTCCTTCACCTAACGAGTACCAATTGGCATATTAGACATGGCAAATGTGTCATTTTAAATGCTCAGTCATGCAAGCATTTACCATTACCCTAGAGTTACAGCATGCATTAGGCAGATACAAAAGTCAAGTACCACTCACTGAAAGTATACACTGTACAAACTGCCACGCTTAGTGAAAAGTAACGAAAAAACATGACTAGGGAAGATACATCACTGTTAAACCCCAGCTTGGTTTCGCTGTAACACAAACATTCCCCTCCACCTTGCTGAAGCGAGCCGGGCAGCACTCCTCTATCCTCAGACTGCATAGGAGGGAGGCAAACAGGCTGGCTGCACTAATGGATGTTTACACAACTCTGTATCAGCCACCAAAACCCAGAGATCACATGCCGCCACTGCTCTCTGCTCTCTGTTGCAGTCCCAGATTGTTTGGTGAAAAACAAAATGTAGGAATGGTTCTTATTTTTATTATAATTTTGGATAATTGTTTTGCTTTAGCAAGAGTTGTGGTTAGATTCAATGTTGATTGCCCATTGTTATCCTTGGTTGTCTCTACAGTATATTCCTCTTCCTGGCTCTCCCTCTCACTTGCATGTGCGTGCGCACACACACCCCTTCAACTCTCCCCTGTTCTCTCCTCCTTCCCCTTGCTCTTGCCAGTAACGGCCTTAACCGTTTGGCTTCGTGTCAGAGCAGAGGCCTTTTGTGGCTCTGTCGCAAATCTGCCAGGAAAAACAGAAACCATCTGTTCAGGGGGGATGAGTGTGTAAATACATGAGTTTAGCCCTCAGCCCTGCCCAAGCACACAGGACCACCGAGTCCAATGAAAGGGTCCTGCATCGCAGATCTCCCCCACTAAATGTTACTCTACACTATGTATAGTGATCTTCCAAATGTAGAGGCAGGTAAATATGTCGGAAGACATTAGACGTGTTAATTGAGCAAATGGGTGAGAAGATTTGCCTTAAAAGACAATTACCCAAGACCCAGTCAACAGTAATACTAATTCTAGTAATACTAGTTAGAGGTCCTAGCCTTTTTAAGAAATCTCACCCAAACTTCTCACTTGAAGTCAAGGTTTTGTTAGAATCACCTCAGAAAGAAAGTAATATTATTTATATGAAATCTATTAAAATATAATTTTACATAATGAAGTTATATATTGAAGTTAAAACGGGTACGATAACTGTTGCATGTTGATGTTATGGCTTCTCTGTGTTTTACTAACTTTTTCAACTGGAGGCTAAGAAGTACCGCTATCCACTTAGTTTAAGATCACTGCTAATTATTCCAAGCATAAGCTGGGGAGAAGTGGAAAGAGAAGTTAATTAAATTGTTGTGCCAACATGGATCTGCTGTGCACTTATCACCTTTTCGTGCATTATTGTTATTTATCCTACAAAATGTCAGTTAACCCATTTTGGGCGGGAACCCCTATTTGTAACTATACCTTTCAGGACGGGAACCCCTTTTGGGGTTCTTGTTGCTATGTACAGTATATAGCAACATACATTTCTTGTAATCTTTTAATAAATATTTGAAGTTTTTCAGAAAACTTGCGTTACTGGCGTTTTTAGAATCGTCCTCAGGTCTAAATGGGTTAATGCTCCACACACTAGCTGGATCTAATATAATTTAACCAAGCCAATGCTAATTATTCATTGGACTGCAATCTGTTGAGAATGTTTTACTCAGAAGTATACTTGTAGTAGCTATTTAAATAGCAGAAGGGGGGGGAACTATCTTCGTCTGGTTGGTAATGATCTTGCCAATTTTTTGCAGCCGTGGTCAAAATACATGTAAAGGAATCAAAATCAGTCACAGAGTTAAACTGTTACAGTATACTTTTGTCAGTTGCACACAAACACATACAGCAGAACATTTCAAGTGGCAATAACTGGAATGGAAGCCCTGAGTGTCGTGATATGAGGTAAGCCCCTTTCCTTGTCGGATAATCCACCGCCCAGAAAGCTGCTGCAGATGGAAGCATTCTAAAAGGCCTTATAATACCAAGCTTATGTTGTCTCTATCTCGTGTTCTGGGCCATAGCAGCACACTCTGTGCTGCTCTGCAATGATTTAGTGGGTTTGGGGAAATGGTGGCGCAGAGGGCAGGGCAATATGTTTTTTTCCCCCTTTTCACTATGCTGAAATATCTTTCTCTGTATAGAGATACTGTACATGTGTATACAGCATATCGTCACTGTCAAACTGAAACCTTGTACCTCCATATAATAATCATATGTTTATATAAACAAATAAATCATTGCCCTTTTTTCTACTTCCACGTATGACAGTGTCACACAAAGGTAGCGAAAACAGCAGATCTACAAGCTCACAATGTGGCGCATCGTAATTTGTGGAAGTGCTATTTTCACTACTTTTGAAAACTTTTAGACATTTTCGCCTAACCCTAATGACAAAACAATTATATAATGCCCAAAACACAGACTCATGGTTGAATAGGGTAGTCTCTGTGGATTTTATAAATATTTAACCAATAAAGTATTAACCCATTAAGACCTGGAACGCATCTGTGTCACTTTAGATTTCTTTGACTATTCAAAAATAGCAGATATACAAGCTCATAGCGATGAGCTTGTAGATCTGCTATTTTTGAAAAATCGTGAAAAAATATTTTTCAGATTTTTTTCAAAAAACTGTTAGGATTTAGAAAACATTTTTAAGAATCGCCTCAGGTCTTAATGGGTTAACACGAGCTTGTAACTAAATAATTACTGTATTGGAGCCATTGGAACACATGTAAAAAAACAAAAACAATACTGCTTACAGTCATGTTTTATTTTTAATGACTGTGATGAGAAAACGGCAACATTTACTTTCGAAGTAGATATTCTTGTTTACACATTGAAAGAAAACAGAATAGAAGGTAATGAAAGCGACAGTGTTGCCCTGGGCACATGCCAGCATGACGAGGGCTCAGTGACATTTAAAAGTACCAGATGAGTCCAAGCGATGCCGCCTTGTGCGGCTTGCAGGGAAACCCCACTTGACAGACAAGGCAGGTTAGTAGAGGTATTTAAACTGTCAATCTGTCTCTCTGACACTAATTCACGGCATGAGGTCTCCGTCAGCCACAGGAATGAGCAGAACTCCTCTCATCCTAGTATCATAGCTTATTCTGCCCCCATATAGAAATATTGGCCTGAGCAAAGAAAGAAAAAGTATTTGCTTTACTTGAGTGACTAATTTAGATCTCATAATTTGGTATTTGTACAAGAGGAAAATAAAGAGAACACAATGATAAACATCAGTTGTTATTTTTCCATAGTATCTTCTTTCTTTTATTTCACAGTAAAATCAAGAGTGTTCATTTAACTGATTTTAGTAATTGACCTGTAAGGATCCATACATTTTCTCCCTTTGGTTCTTCCTCTTTCGCCTACTGTATTTCACACATGGCTCTTGCAAGCTCATCTGTGCACCTGTTAGTTCCCAATTCAAAAGCTCAAGTTAATGTTTTCATTAGTCCCTGCATAATATAATGGCACTTGACATGGTGTAAGTGATGGAGGGGCAGGGTGACCTTTCCCCGTTATCTTGCCAAGCTGTTGTTGAGGCCGTGTGGTTGTCAGCCTGCCACAGGGAGGCAGAGAGGCACTGCTGAGAACAGTCATTAAGCACGGAGCAAAGCCAGCGCTCGGCACCGCTCGCCACTTTTGATCTGCACATTTCAATTAGATTTCACATCAGGACGCCTGCCTTCTCTCACTCAGCACCTGCGCCCTGCCCGCCCGCCTGTCTGGATGGCAGGCAGACTGGCTGGCCCGCCAAGCTGGAGAAGGAAGCAAGAGGAGAGAAAATAATAAATTAAATGTTCTCTACCTGCTCTGACATGGATGCACAAACGCACGTTGACTTTTAATGAATCATAAGTACTGTAGCTGTTGGGTGAAGTGTTAGTCTACCTTGTTTTCTCTGTGTGTCATTTGAAGTGGAACTTCCAAATATATTTTGCCTGTTGCTGGAAACCCAGTTCCACTGATGGAAACTGCATCGCTCCTACTTCATCCAACTGGTCTTTATGTTAAGCATATTTATATTTGGTTGCACACTGGTGTTGTGCCAAAAATAGCAGATCTGCAAGCTCACAACTTGCTGCAGCACTCCCCTGCATGACGTGTTGTGGCTTGTATATCTGGTCTTTTGCGTGCGTGACACCCAAATAAGTATAACTTATTTGTCCAGTGTGTAACAGTGGTTTTCCTCTTGTGAGCTCCCACTCACAAGGCATGTGGAATCCATCCCACTATTCCAGATGTGCTCAACTGCATAAGTCCTTGGTTCTCTGAGAGCTAAGCAGCACTGGGGGTTTGGGCTAGCTTTATGCTGAAGCAATGGCTTTGCCACAGCACAGCACCTTAATTTACCTGCTATTTGAGAAGGTTTCATTGAGGTACAACGCCCTCAGTAAATGTTCCCAGCACTGCTCTGGTTGATAACATGGGAGTCCTACAGGCAATGGTGGATATGAATATCCCCTCAGAGCTACATGAAGGGGGATCTTATTAAACTGGCCTAAGCCAATGGAGTTGAGCTCTTTCTGCCAATCAAAACAGTCACTGAGAAAGAACTTATCTAGCACCTTAATGTCAGACATTTAAAGGCTTGTAGATAAAGGAACAACCACGTGATCATCGGCCAGTGTTTTCTCACAGCAAACATGGTAGGGCAAACTAGCCTGAAATGGTGTTGTATTTGTCCAGATAAGGACAACTGTGTGTGTGTGTGTGTGTGTGTGTGTGTGTGTGTGTGTGTGTGTGTGTGTGTGTGTGTGTGTGTGTGTGTGTGTGTGTGTGTGTGTGTGTGTGTGTGTGTGTGTGTGTGTGTGTGTGTGTGTGTGTGTGTGTTCTGTATTCTTTACAATGTTATTAATGCAAACATTATTGACATTGGTGTGTGGGTTATGATTTATTTATTTTTGCTCTTCTGTGCTTATGATTGCACATGTTCATACGCTTATAAGATACTTTTTCTTCTGTTCAGAGCAAGTAACCTTTTACAGCCACTTTAAGAAGTACACCATTTCATCAAAGCTGATGCTGTCAGTTGTGCTGTTGGATAATCTTCACTAAACTATGTTAAGCCATTTTCTGCAAAGCCGTTAACATGTTGTAGAGACCAATGTATGCACTAAGTTATGTCAGGTTGCCCAGCCAAAGCACGGGAAAGGAAAACAATCAATAGCCATTAAACCCAGAGAGCAGCAGTTTAACAGACCTTAGATAGTAGATGAGTGTCCTCTGGGCCTTAAAGATTACAGGTGACTTACAGCTCATCTAACAATCACACTAACCCCTTCATGAATTCATTATAGATCTGTTGGAAGACCACTAACAAATGAGAGTTCATGGTGTGGGAGAGAAAGCAAAGCAAGCCCCACAGGAAACTAGATAATTGCCCCGACTCCCGTCGCCAATTTTCAAGGCTTGTGTATTATTTTGAGTGTGGCCGGAAAGCGGCTGTTAATTTGCGCAGGCTGCCTCAGCAAAGTGCTTTCTGATCCATGATTGCATGTGTTAATGTTTCAGTTGGATATTGATTTCCTGGCGGCCTTTTGTGCACTGGATTTATCCGCCTGGCTCTCTGGCAAGCGCACCCCTCCGAATGTTTGATTAAAGTTCAATTGACTCTTCCAGTGAAGGGGCGAGGAGCCATTTCACTCCCTATTTGTAGCGCCAAAGCTCTCCCCGACATGTTCTTTTGTTCCTATTCAGCCGCCTGCCACCCAGGCAGCCACCAATGCACTGATCCTAATACCCCTGCATTCAGTGAGCCTCCTAGCCTAATCCTGGGACAGACACAGCCATAGCACAAACACACCCGGCCAGCTATAAAACCTGGCATGGACTGACACACACTGACTTTTTTTCTTCTGAGATACTTCTAGGGCCACTAATGAAAATATTCCGTATCTTTTTTAACCCTTTGATACGTCACAGAATTTCCATCGCTTTCATGGTTATGTTACTGTGTATTTGTACAACCTAATTAATTCATCTACATGCTGTTATCTATGGTATTTTTGCCAGTTTCCTTAACAACTACTCTTGTTGTTGTTGCAGGGGGAGCTAATAACCTTTTACTATTATTGGAAGAAGACCCCAGAGGCAGCCAGCTCGCGAGCTCACCGCCGACACCGCCGCCAGCCCGTCTTCCGTCGCATCAAGACACGAACCGCCACCACTCCCGTCAACACTCCGTCGCGACCACCGTCCAGCGAGTTCTGTACGTATACAAAACGCTACACCCCATATTTGACGGGGCAGAGCCGAGATGTGATCTTAAATCCGTGTTTATGTGTGTTTAAATGTGCATTTTCTTTTGCTGTGCTCTTCCAGTGGACCTCAGTTCAGCCAGTGAAGATGATTTTGACAGCGAAGACAGTGAGCAGGAGCTGAAGGGCTACGCCTGCCGCCACTGTTTCACCACCAGTAAGAGAAAATATATTCATTTTTGATACAAACATTTGAATAGGTTTTGGGGTCGTCATGGGGGCTCAACCAGTTAATGCGTTGATCACCATAATAGCTCTATCCTAAAATCGAATTTCTTGGCACGGCTGAAAATGATGGTCTGTCCCTCAGTTTGTTTCCAAGGTTTACATAAAATAACAAAGTGTAATGAGTGGTTCTGAACACATGTTGCAGGGCACTATGTTTATTCTCACTCTAATATGTATGACATATTAGACATATGACACATTTAGGAATATTCTCACTTAAATACGTAGGTTGAAACACGTGCAGGGTAGTATCACACAGACCTGCATGTCTACTCGTGTTGTGATGGGGATCAGTGTGAGACCAGCATCCCACTGAGCTGTCTGACAGATGGGCATCAGAGGATGTCAGGACTAATTTGATCAAATCAGACATGAGCCCACAGCTCGTTCACTCTCTCCACCTCATTATCCTTCCCCTCTCTCAAACGCAGCTGCCTCCAAATGCCACACCCCACCCTCCCATCAGATGATGCTTAACATGATTGCCACCAAGACGAGGGTGGCTAATAACCAGGGCTATGTTGTAGTAACTTCCTGGTCTTGGGTTTGATACCTGAGGATATGACACATGGTGATAGTGAATGATTACAGCATGCAGGGTGTAAGGACAGAGTACCTGCTGATGTACTGTTATTCACTGTACTCACAATAAACATCTGTTTGATGTTGAAAATAACATAAGAATGTTCACTGGGATTTTGCTAACTGTGAAAACGTTTATTATTTGAACTCTAATCTACTCTAATCAATATTACTTTTAGATGTCAGCTACACATTTGCTTTATTTCCAATTGAAAAAATAGTCTCTAACTTTTCTACATATTCCACAAGTCTAGACAATAATACATTTGATCTATCAGTTGACAAAGATAAATTAACTTTATTCCCGATTGCAACAATATTGCTGTTGGTGTGAAAACTTCTATTGTTTGTATTCGCTAAGTCTGGTCTATACATCTATTTGATGTCAAAGATAATTAGTGTGGTTGAAAGGGAACTCCCATTCAAGTATTTTTCTCTCTGAAACTGTAAGGGCTACAGTTACCACACTTGGTAGAGAGGTTCAGACCTACGCAGGAAATCAATACTTGCACCAGTCGGTCTCATGGTGGCGCTATAATGGCCGACTTTACACTTGAACCGTATGTCGTAGAATCAAAATCTATTTTCCCCTGGATTCTTTGGATCACGACGCGTTTCCCTATATAGGCCACAGCCATTTGCATTGAAGTAGATTTTTCGACATTTTCAATTTTATCCGAAACACACTTTTTGCTCTTCCTACAGATTTTGGCACACATTATCTCTGGACCCATGTGATAAAAACGCATCACACAGATTCTGATAGTCCATACCGTTCGACCGTTATTGGCTTCCGTCGAGCTTGGGTCCCAACGGCATGGGTGTGATCAAGGCAACCACACTTGCAATTTCCACAAATTGCACCTTTCTAGTTGAACAGTATTCCTATTGAACCAATATTGTTATAGGTGTGGAAACTTACCAATTCACTGTCGGCATTCTACAGATCTGAATAATAACACATGGTATCTGTTGTCAGATTCAATAATACATGACTGTGAAAACTTTGCTACATCTATTGTTTTGCACTCCTCTGCTGGTATCTCACCATTAGCTTTGCCGTCCCCTTTCCTCAGCCTCCAAGGACTGGCACCACGGGGGCCGGGAGAACATCTTGCTGTGCACAGACTGTCGCATCCATTTCAAGAAGTACGGTGAGCTGCCCCCCATCGAGAAGCCCGTGGACCCGCCGCCATTTATGTTCAAACCTGTCAAAGAGGAAGAGGATGGACTCAGCGGGAAGCATAGCATGAGGACCCGACGAAACCGAGGCTCGGTGCGTTTGCCCACTAAACACTCCTCCCCTTTTCATCCCACCCCTCTGTTTTACACCGCCATCTTTTTTGAGTTTTCCCTAGGCACAGGGTACAAAACAGGCATGCATTATGATTGGAAAAAGTACTCTATATATATATGTATATATATATATATATATAATTATATATATTATTATATATATATTATTATATATATATATATATTTTCTTTTACGCAAACAATGTTGATTCCAGAAAATGACCAGGGGGCGGGACCTAGTAGCATTCTGTACATCATTTCTATCGCTATTCTTCTCACAAACACAAAATGGGTAAAACTCTCGTTGTTCTGACCTATGTGGATCCTCTCTTGCCGTTTCAGATGTCAACGCTACGTAGTGGTCGTAAGAAGCAGACGGCCAGTCCCGATGGCCGAGCCTCACCCACCAACGAGGACCTGCGCTCCAGTGGACGCACCTCTCCCAGCGCAGCAAGCACAGACAGCACCGACAGCAAGACGGACTCCATGAAGAAACCCGCAAAGGTACACATGGTCCGGGCTGCTGCCCCTTGAGCATCTTTAAAGAACTATTAGGGATGATGTCTTTTTGTAGGCCAACCCAGAACTTACCTCCCTCCATAAGGTTCCCACTGTAGATTTTCTGTGAAATTTCTGTATAGATTTTTTGATCAATTAAGAAAATAAGCTCTTTAGCAAATAGAGGCCTTTTATATTAGCACATTTTGTTCAACAAGATCATCTCCACAAAGCATTTTTTTTTTAATGAATTTGTAACCACACAGTCAATTAATGTAAGTTAAAAAAGCAAAGAAAAGCACATAATGGCTTCAAAATTCATGGCCCCTATTAATAGCCATTATTCATAGAACAGAACGAACCTCTTAGGCCTACTATGTTAGCTAAGGTAAAAAATCATTGGACAATGTGGCGTGGGAACCCATTACAATCTCACTTCCGGGTTTTACGACGACAAACTATTTGAAACGAGTCAGATTAAGTTATTACACTATGCTATAATGTCTCTTCAATCTCTTCTTTTCATACAGAAAATTAAGGAGGAGGCTCCCTCACCTATGAAGAGTGCCAAACGCCAGCGAGAGAAAGGTGCATCGGACACAGAAGAGCCCGACAGGGCTAATGCCAAAAAGTCCAAGACACAGGTGAGATCATGGCTTAATGTTTTTGTGTGCATGTTTCTATGCATTCATAGGAATCCAGTTAGTAAAACACTTACCCTTCTGTCTCCGCCGTCCACCAGGAGCTCAACCGACCAGACTCGCCGTCAGAATGCGAGGGCGAGGGCGAGGGAGAGGGCGAGAGCTCTGATGGACGCAGCATCAACGAGGAGCTGAGCAGCGACCCCAAGGACATTGACCAGGACAACCGTAGCTCATCTCCCAGCATCCCCAGCCCCCGCGATAACGAGAGTGACTCTGACTCGTCTGCCCAGCAGCAACAGCTCTTGCAGGGACAGCATCCCCCAGTCATCCAGTGTCAGCCGGGGACCTCTGCGTCCTCCACGGCCCCAACCCCGCCCACGTCCTCGGCACCTTTGCTGCCCCCACAGGTTTCCCCGACAGCGCCCCCTGCCTCTCTACCTCCCCAGCCGCTGCCCCAGGCCAGCCCGCTGTCTCTCATCCAGTCAGGAGCGTCCCTCCACCCTCAACGGCTACCCTCTCCACATTCACCTCTCACTCAGGCTCCGCCCCCTGGGTCACAAGGCCCGCCGCAATCATTACCAAGCTCACATCACGGCCCCATGCCTCCCATGCCCCCCATGCCCCCCATGTCCCATCCGCTGCAGGCAGGCCCCTCACACATGCCTCACCCTCACTCCATGCCTCCTCAGGGCTTCCCTATGGGGCAGTCTCAGGTCCCGCCTGCATCAATCCCTGGCCAGCCACAGCCAAGGCCACACACTCCTCCCTCACAGTCCCAGTCGTCTTCCCAGAGTACAGGTCCACCTCCAAGGGAGCAGCCCCTGCCTCCTGCCCCTATGTCCATGCCTCACATCAAGCCCCCACCCACCACGCCCATCCCACAGATGCCCAATCCACAGTCCCACAAACACCCTCCACACCTATCGGCACCTCCGTTTCCTCAGATGCCTTCCAACCTCCCTCCACCACCTGCCCTCAAGCCTCTCAGCTCCTTATCCACCCACCATCCTCCATCGGCGCACCCACCTCCGCTTCAGCTCATGCCCCAGGGGCAACAGCTTCAGCCTCCCCCAGCCCAGCCCCCAGTCCTTACCCAGTCCCAAACCCTCCCCCCATCGTCCAGCCATCAGCCTCCCCCAGCTCCCCCTCTACCTCCCTCCGCAGTGTCCTCACACCCCAATGGGCCACCACAGCCTCCATTCCCCCCTCATCCCTTCAACCCCGTTCTACCTCCAAGTGGCCCTCCCCCTCCTTCGTCAAACTCCATGCAAGGCTTACAGCCCCCATCCTGCTCCTCCTCCTCGGCTCCCTCCTCCTCCATCTCCATGCCACTCCCGGCCTCAGTCTCCTGTGCCGGACCGGGTCCCTCACTCCCACCTGTTCACATCAAAGAAGAGCCTCCGGATGAGATGGAAGAGCCAGAAAGCCCCCCACCTCCACAGAGAAGCCCTTCCCCCGAGCCCACTGTGGTCAACACTCCCAGCCACGCCAGCCAATCAGCACGGTATGCCTAGCTTGAACACTTAACTTCCACTCTCCGCAGTATCAGTAAATAAAAACTGCTGTGCTTAAAACAGTCTGGTCTGGCCACGCTGATTAGCCTTCCAACACATTAACAACACAGACTCACATCTAAGTTAGAACGGAAGCCTTTCATGTAGGAAGCAAATTGAATGTCCGCAGCCAAACAGGCATTGAAAGCACCGATTAGCCTTGGGCTGTAAGTGGCTGATGGTTTGGAATTATCCACAGTGGAGAGTAGAGAGATTAATTACAGCAAGATGTGAGTGAACCAAGCCATCTGAATATAAGTATCTGGAGTTGCCTTATGCTTAAGTGGCTCGCCTGCCAATGAATAGCAATGTGGCTCTTCATACATAATTTGTCATAGCAACAAAAGTGTTCATCAAGGGAGTTTGTTTCCTTTTGAATTCGCTTTGAATTTTCAAACATCCCACAAGCCATCAACCTTTCATTTAGAGTTGTAGGATTTGTCTATACGTAACATGCTGATCACCAGACTGATGACTGTATGCTTTATGTTTGTCAAACCATTCTGACTGTAGGTTTTACAAACATCTGGACCGGGGGTACAACTCTTGTGCCAGGACAGACTTCTACTTCACTCCGCTGGCTTCATCCAAACTTGCCAAGAAACGAGAAGAGGCTCTGGAGAAGGCCAAGAGAGAGGCCGAGCAGAAAGCCAGGGAAGAGAAGGAGAAGGAGAGGGAGAGAGAAAAAGAGCGAGAAAGAGAACGGGAACGAGAAAAGGAATTGGAGAGAGCTGCGGTGAGTTTTTTGGGGTTAAATTAATGTCCTCTTATTATATTATATTTGTCTGAGTGTGCTCTATTATGTAATCTTTAGTGAATAAAATGTAATTTTGTCCAATCTGTATGGTAGAGTATGTTAATAACTCCACTAGCTTATATATAACTTATAGCTTATATATAACTTATACAGTTGGGGTGGTTGTATTTGATCTCCCTGCTCTTCTATTGAGACAAAAAAATGTCAGCACTTTCGCAGGAAAACCAGGTTCAAATCTGTGGTAGAAAGTTACATAGTGCAGCTTTAAAATGCCTTATCTTTCTCAACACAGAAAGCCAGTTCATCCCACGAGGGCAGAATGGGCGACCCCCAGATGGGAGGGCCCGCTCACATGCGCCCACAATTCGACGGCCCCCCCACCACCATCGCTGCCGTGCCACCCTACATCGGCCCCGACACCCCCGCCCTGCGCACCCTCAGCGAGTACGCCCGCCCTCATGTCATGTCCCCAACAAATCGCAACCATCCGTTCTTCGTCTCGCTCAACCCTGCGGACCCATTGCTGGCTTACCACATGCCAGGCCTGTACAACGCAGACCCGGGCATGCGCGAGCGTGAACTGCGAGAGAGGGAGATGCGCGAGAGGGAGCTCCGGGAGAGGGAACTGCGAGAGCGGATGAAACCGGGCTTCGAGGTCAAGCCTCCGGAGATGGACGGCCTGCACCCTTCCACGAACCCCATGGAGCACTTTGCCCGGCACGGAGCCATCACGTTGCCACCTATGGCTGGCCCGCACCCCTTCGCCTCGTTCCACCCGGGCCTAAACCCTCTGGAGCGTGAGCGGCTCGCTCTAGCAGCAGGGCCCCAGCTGCGGCCGGAGATGAGCTACCCAGAGAGGCTGGCTGCCGAGAGGCTCCACGCCGAGAGGATGGCCCAAGTGGCCAACGACCCCATCGCTCGCCTGCAGATGTTCAACGTCACACCACATCACCACCAGCACTCGCATATCCACTCACACCTCCATCTGCACCAGCAAGACCCTCTGCACCAAGGTGGTGAATGTCTCGTATGTCCCCCGGGTTCTGGGGCCCACCCGTTAGACCCCCTGGGGGGTGGACCTCACTTGGCCCGATTCCCCTACCCACACGGTGCCATCCCCAATGCGCTGCTCGGCCAGCCGCAACATGAACATGAGATGCTACGTCACCCTGTCTTCGGTAGGCCCTCAAACAGTAATATTAACACATTAAGACCTGAAGCCGATTCTACAAAATGTCTTCTAAATCCCAACAGTATTCTGAAAAACATGTTTCTATGTCAGTGGTGCTCAAACTTTTTCATGTCAAGGACCCCCAAAACGATATGAATTTGGCCGCAGACCCCCCATCTCAAAATATTTCGTTCCAGGGACCCCCAGAAGCAAAGATTTTAGTTAAAAAATGTTCGCTTTAAAATAATATACATTCTAAGATTTGCACACATTTTCAAGATTTATCAAAAATAGCCAAAGTGTAAAATAATTATTTTTTAGCTCAAATCATAAAATGACACGGATGCGTTCCAGGTCTTAATGGGTTAAACCAGTCGAATTTATTTGGATGTAATTAGCTATGCCATTCCATGACTAAATTGTGTGTGTGTGTGTGTGTGTGTACTTTCCAGGTACTCCATACCCACGGGACCTACCAGGAGGTCTTCAGCCAATGTCAGCAGCCCACCAGCTCCAGGCCATGCATGCCCAGTCAGCTGAGCTACAGAGGCTGGCGATGGAACAGCAGTGGCTTCATGGTCACCACCATATGCATGGAGGACCTCTGCCTGGCCAGGAGGACTACTACAGGTACTGTAGGTGAATACACCTGCAGAAAAACAACCTGAAAAGAAACAGCCGATGTTTCTACTCTGTGATTGCACTGTATATTATTGTCATGTTAACACAGATAATAAATGTCAGATATTCTGAGATATTCTGATGTCTGATAATATTTCAGATATTAATGTCGACATTTTGTTTTTTGTTTATTGTTCCAGCCGGCTGAAGAAGGAGAGCGACAAGCAGTTGTAACCAGCCGAGGGGAGGCGGAGCTTCACAGGTGCACAGGAAGTTGTTACAAAGACGGTCTTTGCAGAGGCACTCAGAAGGTCCTCAGAACAATTTCAGTTTTGCCGAACCGAAAAGGACGTCACGAATTCTTCTGTCGTTTTTTTTTTGTTTTGTTCCTATCATGGACTTCTTTTTATTATAATAATAATTATTATTTTTGAAGACATTGACTTTCTTTGGTATATAGCCAGTAGTGACAACGTCCTCAAGACTCCTGCATGTCAAGCTTCCCTGACGTTTTTTTGTAGGTGCTAGAACAAGACACTGTGCTTATCAAAACGACAACAAAAAAGACCGGTTGGACCGTTTTAAGGAAAAATTACAAGTGCTATCTTAAATTCAACATTTATTTTAATACATTGTTGGAGGTTTTTTCATAATTTTAAAGAGAAGCTGCAGCATGGCGTTTTTGAGTCTGTAAATAGTATATATAAACATATAATTATTATTATAATTATTATTATTACTAGGTGTGGACTCCGAACCAAGTCGTTTCAACCTCCAAAATATATTTGTTTTTGTTTTTTTAAAGCATTATCCCTTGTTTTAAGAGGGGAGCACCATGGCATTATGTGAGTGAGCAGTCAACAGTTTGTGAAAGTGTTGCAGTTCAGGTGTGGAGTTCCTCTTGGCATCGCTGTGTACACATAATATTTTTTTTATCTCTGTTAACCCATAAAGCTGTCACATACACATCCCCTTCATCACATGCCTATGACAAGCACCCAAAAGTTGAAATGTCTAAACTCAAGGTAATGATTTGTAACACTTGAAAAAGGTAACTAAATAAGTCACTGAGGCTTCTGTGGAGTGTGTAGTACCACACTTGAGCCATGGGAAAAAAATATATATATTATGTATGTATTGCACTGAAAGAGTAATCGTTAAGCTCCATCAATTGGGTTTTTTAATCACTATACATAAAGATCAGTATTTAAGTCAGCAAATGAAGAAAAGTTTCATTAGAATTTTACAGAGAGTGAATTTAACCGTTGGACTTTACAATTTCGGCAGAACTTAAAATCCGCTAAACGGTTTCACATTCTTTTAAATCTTATTGGTGAAATGAATTGTATTATCTACTATATTGGGAGCCAAATGGGACTTTTAGATTGGTTTTGGTTTTAAATGTGTGAATGGCTGAATCAGTGCTAGAACAATGGTTTGGCGTCCCCTTACTTTGACCTGGTTTAGCCATCCATCTTTTGTTTGTTTTTTGCCAGGTCATTCCAACTCGACTGTAATAATGTTCACTGTGACACTACAGGGGACCCGCCTACGTGTAATAACTGTGGAGAAGAGGATAGATGGTGGTGGACTGCGTTATGTTTTCCCCCCATTGTTTTCCTCTTCCTCAGTTCCTTAGAGATACATACAGCCTCCTGGCCTCCAGGGGCTGTGTGTGTGTGTGTGTGTGTGTGTGTGTGTGTGTGTGTGTGTGTGTGTGTGTGTGTGTGTGTGTGTGTGAGAGTGTATGTATGTGAGTGTGTGCGTGTGTGTGTGTGTGTGTGTGTGTGTGTGCCACTGACTGTTACGAGTAGTGTTCACCTGTCATGCCAGCGTATGTCAGCCCATTTTTTGACTTCTCTCTGGTCTTGTGGCCGTGAGATGTGAACTCTTTGTTCCATGCACTAAAGACCTTCTGACGTTTCGTGGATACTGAGAAAACTGTGGCTAAATGTTTTTTTTTTGTACCTGCTAAAACACAGGCTCTACATGTATTTAAAAGTGGTCATATCTTCCATTTGGGGTACCAGGTTTTAACATTTGACAACCATGTTGGATGCTTGCAACTTAATCCAAGTCATGCCCCCTTAAAATAAGTCTTGCAAGCGCTGAGAGAAATCTGTCACTCCATTTTGCCATCTTCTGCCTGTCCCTGTCTCTCGCTTCTGATGTACTCCTCATTTGCTTTTGCCTTGTTTCCTGCCTTTTGGTCCCTATTTTGTGTCTCCAAAAACCTTTGATGTTAAGTGTTGTCAATGGTTTAGCTTCTTGTTTCAAAGCGGCAATAGCAGAATGTAAATTCTGACTGCTAAGATTTATATATATACTGGTATCTTGAAGCTTATTGTATATATTAGTAGTCGCCATGGGATGACACAATGTAAACAAAAAGTAGAAATAATAAGAAAAATTGTGAGTCCTGTGTTCTCTCCATTTGAGTATTTTGTAATTTTTTTGAAAAATTTGTGGAATTAAAATAAACGACTAAGTTACACCACACGATATGTGTTTGCTTAATCTTTTCTATGCACAGCTTTGTGAACCATAAATCAGTTAAGTGTATTTTTCAGCAAATTCTTACCCTATAAATACTGCGTTGGATGATGGACTGCTGTATTCTTGTGACTGGTGTTAGCCTTAGGTAGTGTGTACTACTTAATCTAGGCAGCCATGAGATGCAATAATCCTGTTTCGAAGAGGAAACACTTTAAAGCGCCCACCAACTGGAAAACACTAAGGAGACTGCAGATACATATTTTATACCTCCGTGTTCTCTCATGCCTGCAGAAATACAATTCTTCAGCTGAGTATAGGGACTATACTAGCAGAACTTTTTTGTTGACCAAAGGAAATATGTGACAAAAAGCATAAAGGATTGCTGTTATCACTCTTCCAATCTCCCATTTCCTACAGTTTTACAAATGCTGTGCTTTGCAATGCCAGCCCAGCTGTAGCAGGTACTGAATCTCAGCTGAATATTGCCTGCCTGTTACGGTATAATAACATCAAAGCCTAGCTAAGCCAGAAGGAACACCTACTCAAGCTGAGATGCCTTGCTATCTGCAGAGCAGGGTTGTCATTTCATACTCCCCCAGTGTGTGTGTGTGTGTGTGTGTGAAGAGGGGGGGAGTGATAGACCAGCAATCTGTGATGGTGTGCCGCAGCGATGGCTGTCATTTTGAGAGGGAGCTATTATTCCTGTGCTGCTCCCTGAAATGATGCCCTGTCCTCTGGAAAATCGAGGTTCCTCGGAAGCTCTGTGCCGGGGCTGTCATGTGACGGTCGCCTTGTAAAAGGAGGTGCTGCTATGTTGTCGCTGGCTTGCCTCACCTCCCCATAAGACACAACAAGACGTCAGAACCGAGCAGCGCTGGCTGGTTGAATAATTCATCTACCGATCCTCCTCCACACCAGCGATGGGAGCGACTGTGACTTGTGTCAACTCAAATCCTTCTCATAATGCTGTGTGTACGCCTCAGGCGGGCACACAAGGATACACAAGTCTCAAAAAATCTGGTCCTCCCGTCTGAATACCAATATGTCTTGTGCTGTTCACAAGGAGGCTATTGTCTGCTGCATGCAAGCAATGTTGGACACAGAACCGCCACCACCACCTCCTCCTCCTTTCCTTCTATTTCTTG
Source organism: Gymnoscopelus microlampas (assembly GCF_963454915.1). Classification (NCBI taxonomy): domain Eukaryota; kingdom Metazoa; phylum Chordata; class Actinopteri; order Myctophiformes; family Myctophidae; genus Gymnoscopelus; species Gymnoscopelus microlampas. The sequence continues at coordinate 33,241,371 of NC_139947.1, read as the reverse complement.
TCCTCCTCTCCATTCTTCCTTTCGCTCCACTGGGCCTGGCGCTGAGTGTTATTCTCAGTGGCAGAGTGGAGCCTACATGCTATTAGCTCGTTCAGTTGGAAGGTAGTGTTGTTCCTTCAGTGGGTAGCTCGATGGCTGCCCTGTAGCCGAGCCGGGCCATGTTTATCTAAAAGGGGCTCTGTTGACATTCGGAGAACAAATCTGCTCCTCCGGTATGTACTGTACTGTGCCTCCTACACAGTATGAATCAGATTACAGGACACATGATACCTGGTCATATTTATCTCTGGTTCTCCTCTTCGTCCATAATAAATGTGACATTTTTCGTTGCATGTCTCCTCACAGGTGTAGAATGTAAGACTAGTTGGATATCATCTGTGCTACATAATTCTATAGATACTGGAATTAAATACTTTCGAAGGGGACTCATTCATCCAAACCCATCTGGACTGGCCAGTTAAACAGGAATATAGGGGAAAGCATGCAACATGCAAGTTGAAGCATGCCTGTTGCAATATAATATCCCATAAATTGTGCAGAGCTGTATGAATTTGATACGTGCCTTAAAAGATAATACATCTAATTAAAGGCGTTTAACATTCAAATAATGTGTATGCACACAAGGAGTGTAATGGAAGCTATATTATTTAGGTCATCTCAGGAACAATTCATATATCTATACCCAGGAGCTCAGGAGATTTAAATCCCAGAGTTGAGTATAAACTTAAAGGTAGGGTAAGTGATTTGCGTTGGTTAAAATAATTGTTAAATAGCTCTATATTCTGATAGTACTCATTGCTAGAGAGTGTTTGTTCAGTATTAGGAGTCTCCTTGTCTCTCCACCATTATTAAACAGAAAATGCATTTTCGTTTCAGTTTCAGTTTCATTTCCAATTTTATCCAACCAGGACAGAGAACTCAATCAGGATACAGATTAAACAAGTGAAATTGGAAGTGATGACACTAAGAAATGAGCAGGCAAAATTGGAACTGGAACACTATACAAATTAAGCTTAAAAATGGGTACTTTCTCCTGATTGGCTGGGATTTTGACACCTACCGAAAAATATATTTTCTGTTTATTAAAGAGCTGGAGAGACAGGGAGACATCTGTTACTGAAAAAACACTCTATAGCAATGATTACTATCAGAATATAGTATTTTAACCTTTTAACAAAATACTTTTTGTTTTAACCAAAAAATATCACTTACCCTACCTTTAAGTGAAGAGTGGACGTGAAATGTAGGTCCTTTGTCACTTTTACTTTGATAGGATTTCATTCCTATATATATATATATATATATATATATCGCTTACATTTTGTAATTTAGGTCCTTTGTACCATAGGCCAATCCCCCTTGTCCCATGCATATACAGTACATGCATATGAGATTTATTCATAGTTATGACACATTAGACCTTAAATTACAAAATCTAAGTGAGAACATCAGAATAGCTTTTTGATGGTAGGTTTTGTGTTTAGTGTGAGATGTTTAAGATTTTTTTTAAGGCATCAAACAGAATAGGCTGATGCATATCAATAAAAGAAACTTATCAAAGAACGGTTTTGAGGAATGAAATCCTATGAAGGGCTGTCCTCCACTTAAAAAAAGTGGAAGATGCAAGTTCTCCCTGTGGGCTGGTACTGATGCTACTGTCAGAACATCAGCATGTCATTTTGCAATTTCTATGATATCTCCAAATGTCTATGATATCTCCCCATGAATAGACTGTAATACAGTCTACAGAAGCCCCCAACAACACTGTAGCAAACATGCCCCAAACACTAATCTTCTGCCACAGCCCGCAGTCCTGTACTGGTGCTCTAAAGCAGCACACTTGAGTGTGCAGTATTTAGATGAAGGCAAAACAACATCCTCCAAACCGCTAACTAATTAGCCCACAGTTTGTCCAGTCTCTCTCACCCGCTCATGCCCCTCCTCTTCTTCTTCCTCCTCCTCAGTCAGTCTGGGTAATAGTGGCCTGTCACGGAATGTTTGTAGAGTGGTTACCAATGGGTTATGAGGGATGAGCCATATCACACTGGAGGAAAAACAACAACAAACAGAACATTCTGAGACGAATGGCTCATTTATACACTTGGTAAAATTCAGCCCACTGATCACATATTCTTCTGGGGCTGGGAGGACCAGCGTTAAGGTAGGCTATATTTGTACAGGAGTCTATAGGTGCTGTAAGTGTACCAGTAGTGTGTGGTCCTTACAGTTCGGAGTAGAGGATTAACTCTTGTAAATAAAGTTGACAGGAAGATATGCTGGGCCTTTTATCTCAGACAGGGGACATTGAGATGGATTGAGGGGAGGCAGCATACTGTAGGCCTGCATTCCAAAGCATAATATTTCATGTCTTGTGGCCAATATTTGACTGCCATTTTGTGCAACTTGGAATACTCCACTTGTGTGCAGTAATGATTTTCCCTGTGTGTGTGTGTGTGTGTGTGTGTGTGTGTGTGTGTGTGTGTGTGTGTGTGTGTGTGTGTGTGTGTGTGTGTGTGTGTGTGTGTGTGTGTGTGTGTGTGTGTGTGTGTGTGTGTGTGTGATTGTGTGTGTACAGTATCTGTGTCACTATGTTTCTGTATCTATGTGTGAATCTGTTTGCGTGCCTCTTTGTATCTTTGTTGTGTGTTGCTGGTCGGGAGCCAGCTGTTGTTGTATCTCCCCACTGTGTGTTAGAGGCCTGATCCGCAGCTCCCAGGGTTCTAATGATATCCTGCTCTCACATTCCTGTCATAGCCGATCTGGATTCTCCCCGTCTGCACCGGCAGAGCAGCCCAGCACGGCCGTTGGCCCAGCCCGAGCATTCCTCACCCGCTCCCAACACGCACCCCACACCCTCTAGAGGCCCCTGCCAACGCCTGCCACAAACCTCACACACTGCCTCTTGTCTTCCCACACTCCCTTTCCCCAGCCCTGCGTCTCCCACTGTCTATTGTCTTATGCTGGATTTCAAGGGAATAGCCTGTAGTTGAAAGTCGTCGGATTCTTTGTTAAATAAAGCACGCTAGATTTGGTTCATCGCTGGCAAAGAATAGAATAGACAATGCAAGGCTCACATGCTAGACTTTGAGTCTCCTCTTTAATATGATGTCATAAAACATGCAGCTGGCAGAGGCTAAACTTTTAGTTGGATTCTGTGCCTACACTATTAGAGCACAGAAAGCCCAGGGTATTGCACTCCAACTGTCCCTGTACACGTCTCCCGTTCCAGTATCTGTGCACTGTCAGAGTCACACAGATCTGACATTTCAGCTCCTTTAAAGCCCACTATTTCAATTTCTCATTCACTCCATGGAAAGTCTGGAAGTGTACCCAAATAGGGGACTGTTAGGCCTATAGCCTGCATAAATCTCTTCTATAATTATTGCAAAAGCATTGGGACGCTGGACAGAAATTGGTTCTTGCTGCAGTACACTCATTAAAATGTATTTCTCAGAGCATAATAACTTGAGGTTTGAAGTACAGACTGACAGCTGAGGTATTATTCGTTTTGTTTAAAGGGAAAGGAAACCCAGACTGAACATAAAGAATCCAATCTGGAACTTTTCGGGGCTATCAATTTAAAATATATTCACATATGTTCTGGAACGACTGCTAGATGGAAAATATGCATTTGTGATTTCATTAATCTATTATGACTCAAAATTCGAGTCTGTTTTACTCCAGCCTTCACAAAAAGTAAATGTGTTTTAAAAACTTGAAATACACAACAGCAAACGACAAAAAAACATCTCACATAGTACCAGTCCTTCAGGCAACCTCTGGAAAAATGTATTTCACAATGGATAACATTTATTCAATCCAATAGATCAGTATGTAGGCTAAATAAAGCCAGTGGTATGCTAGCAGTGTTTAGAGGGCACCATACTGTGATTTAAGACTCATATTTCATTTTCTTGACTGTTATACCTATAATACCATTAGAACAACTTCTGCAAACACTGGTTTCAAATAGTTAAGCTATCTTGTGATGCTGTACTTTTAGTCTATGCTCTCTGATATTTACTACATTTCCCAGAAAGCAACATACACCTGTTGTGACTCCAATCCATCACCTCTAATTCCTTCCTCAAGCACCTTAGACCTACAGGTATTTTACTCAGAAAGCTGTATAGCACATGGGGTGGCATTGTATAGAAATATTTTTAAACATAATGACATACGTGTGCTAAATAAGTGTAATGCCACTGTAATGACCTGTACTTAGACATGCTCCAATCAACATGAAAATAAAGTATTTAATCTATTTATGTCATTAACGGCGACCAGCGTAGTGTCCAATACATTTCGTTCCCTTTTGTTTTTGCAGATGAGTTCATTATGCAGTCCCCTATGAAGAACTTGCTTTATAGGGAATAGGAAGTAGTGAATGAGAGTGATGTCAGACTAGGCCAATGTGTAGAGACTATCTCTCTGTTATTGAATAAGCCCTTTGATTATGTGACAAAAAATTAAAGGTTAATGAAAATGACTTCGCACAGAGGCTCTGTCAGAGCGATTGCTTTGTGTGCCACACATTTCAACTATGGTCACTCTATGTCCTTTGGCCATTGTTCTCATCCTGCATCTTGATTTGAAATCCCTTTCAGGTGGGATGCGACTTCAGATTGCAAATGTTATTCAGTCAGTTCAGTTTCCAATTGGTTTCATCTGATGGCTCCTAGAATCATATTTAAACAACAAAGTCAGTAATGTATAAAACATTTGCAAACATTTTGCAAGATAACCATAAAGGTTAAGTTAAAGTGCTGTGCTACATAAAAGGCACATGTTTGATGGTATGAACACACACACACACACACACACACACACACACACACACACACACACACACACACACACACACACACACACATTTATTGTAGAGAGACGTACAAGCCAGTGCAGATGGAAATGTGCTGTCATGAGTCACTGTCAAGTGTGTGACAGTGTGGGGATGGCTGATTTATCCTGTGCTCATTGATTAGCTAATGATAATGCCCAAAACAGGTGTGTTGTTGTTGAAGTAGTAGTCACACCCAGCTCTAGCAGGCCACGTAACTGTTTAAATCATTGGTCATAAGAAAGGTGGGACAAGAGAGTGCTACTTTATATGATATTCTAAATAATATTTTGGAACACCCTTTTCTACAACTAGGCTATTAACATTTTGTAAATGTTATGATTTCGTATTTTGTGTATGGATACTTTGAAATTTCATGAGGGACAGCTATTTCTGGAAGGGCCCATAGCCTAAATGCTTCAACAATAACGACAAACGCGCTTCACAACAAGTCTAGCCTCGGAAACAAGTCTGGTCAGTGTAGCATCTCTGTGACAGCTCTGGTCCATAGCGTTAGAAGGAGTTCTCCTTAACGCTATGTTGCTTTCGAGCCCTTGCCCGCACACCCCCGGTAGCGCAGCCTCTCGTCTTTAGTAAAAAAATAAAATATACACTTTCGCTACTCACCAAAACAAAGACGGTTTTACTATGTTAAAAGCCTACTTTCTTTAGTGGGAACACTTGGTGCCCTCCACCTCACGTCTAAAATACACTTTTTGGACAGAAAATAAAACATTTCACCGGAAGGAAAAATCTGGTCAATAGAAGAATTCCATTGACTAGATCTATAGAGGGCGCAGTAGAGTAAGTAAAACATGTTTTCCTTCCGGTGAAATATTTTCTTTTCTTGCTAAAAGGTGTATTTTAGACGTGGGGTGGGGGGCTCCGAGTGTTCCCACTAAGGAAAGTAGGCTTTCAACATTTTAAAACTGTCTTTTTTTGGTGAGCAGCGAAAGTGTATTTTTTATTTTTTTTACTAAAGACGAGAGGCTGCGCAGCCTGCGCTACCGGGGGTGTGCGGGCAACGGCTCCAAAGTAACATAGCGTTAAGGAGAACTCCTTCTAACGCCATGGATCAGGGCTATCTAGCCTCTGGCAGGGACCGGAAATGTACCGGAAATGTGTCTAATTGAAGACAAAACAAAACAACTGAGTCTGACCAATTCTTTATTAAAAAATGAAACAAAACTGGTGATGATAATCAAATCTAAACACATAAATTAGCAAACAGCTAGCACCCGAAATGAGACTACAACAGATACAACCACGAGACAACTAACGACTTTTGAACTCTTGTTGGGGATTCTACACCAGAGATGGCGCAGGAGGCAGGACGATTCAATTCATCATAATAAGGTAGGGCTAGTTTCTTTCTTAGTTTGACACATATAGGCCTATGCTTAATTTTGCTACAATGCTGTTACCTACATGATGTTACTCTGTTACTTGTTGCTACAGAGCAGTGTGATGTTATGGTGTTGTATGTTCTGGTGCTAACAAATAAATACATAAATAATGTACAGCCTACATTATTATTATTAAAACATCTCGCCTGCCCTAAATGTAATTCCTGGGAACGCCACTGATGTAGACATGCTCGGTGTATTAGAATAACATTGTTTGATGCGTTGTTTGATGTGTCATATTCATGTAGCTGACAGCTGGCATTACTGTAAATATCGGCCTAGATTAGTGCTTTTCAATGGGGGTGGGACCGCCCCCCAGGGGGCGTTCATAGAACTTTGGGGGATGACGGAAGAAATATTTTTGAAAGGGGGTGTATTCGAGGGTACATTTTCTTCTCTTCACACCTACTTTATGACAAGTCATAGTGTTGGGGGCTTTGTCATTGTCAGAGAACCCTTTGTACCCGTCTGTCTGTGTCCCTTTGTGCCCATATATGGAGATATCTGTATCTGTCTGTCTACCTGTGTCCCTTTTATGCCCATATGATCACTGTATCTGTCAGTCCATGTCCCTTATGCCCAAATATGGAGATCCCGATGTCATCAGTAGCCCTATATGCCCATATATTGGCATGCCCATATATGGGCATATCGGATTGGCGGTTCTGGACAACTGAATCTCCATATATGCCCATATCTGTCGGATCTGTGGCTCTGGACAACCGGATCTCATTAGCTGCCTATATATCGGTGTATTGGGTTTGTTTATGGTTATGTCTGAATCAGAGTGATGTGGCCGTGGTCTGCCCGCCCTCCCATTAGCCACTCTGCGATGTATTGTGATGGTGATGGTAGATTTGCCTATGTAGCTGTACAGTTCATTTCAGTGTTGAGTGGGGTTTGTACAGGTGGAAGCATGTCTGGGAAGGTTAGGCCTACTAAAGCCTAATAAAGCCTAATTTATAATCCATAGTACTGTGCTTGCTGAAAAGAACACATCAAGCAAACAAGCATTGTTGGCTTGTAGATGTGTTCTTATTTTCAGCAAACTACACTGTCATCAGGTATTGTTACCACTCTGGTCTATAAACTACCACGGTACTAATAGTTTTATTGGAACGATCAGAACATAACGCTATAGTCAGTGGCAACAGCTGAGCAATGTGCAATAAAAGTCGACCAGCACTGTATAATCTTATGGGTGTGCACTGGCCTGACTATGTTTTCAAGGTGAAATTCTGCTAAAGCTATGGTACTTTTATCCATGCCCATTTGAAGGTAGTGTAGCGTATTATTTCATGTCAGCTCACATACTTTATAGATAAACTAAAGTTTGCCACGCTACTCTTCCCACAGTTTTGGTGACACACACACACACACACACACACACACACACACACACACACACACACACACACACACACACACACACACACACACACACACACACACACACACACACACACACACACACACACACAGGGAGAGCTCCCATGCAAGTATTTTTCTCTCTGAAACCCTAAGGATAGATACCACACTTCACAGTCCAGTGGCCTATGCAAAATATTACACCAGTCGTTTTTGCCATATAACTCTTGAACCGTAGGTCGTAGTATCAACATTCTACTTCCCTGGATTCCATGGATCATGACACAAGTCCCCATATACAGGAGGCCACGGCCAATTGCTAGATTTTCCACCATTTTGAATTTTATTCAAAACACACTTTTTGCTCCTTCTACAGATTTGGTCTGCGTCGTGAATCATGAACAAATTGTCCAATCAAGCCAAAATGTAATCACATGACGAGGGTTCTGTACTCAACGCAGCACCAAAAGCAATTCAACAAAATACCATATTTTAAACACAAGATCTAACACAATGTCTCCCAGTGGATTCCTCGGGTCCTGACGGTATTGGTGTGATCAAGGCAACCACTCTTGCAATTTCCCCAAATTGCACCTTTCTATAGTTTAGCTTGCTGCTTGGCTAATTCAGGGAGCATGTTAAAAGCTGTTATAGTTACAGTCCTGCCACCTGACTGTATTCCAATTGTTGCAGAAATCTAATCTGTGATGCATGTTCATGCAATGAATGTTGAAATTAGTATTGAAATAAGGGGGGGGGATTGTGTGTTATGCTGTCTATGTTAGCATTTATTTTGTACTGACTATTTCCGCAGAACAGAGAACTACCGGTCATTACAGTATCATGTGTAGATTTTACTAAAATGTTTTAACATGTAGGTACAAAGTCAATTAAATATGTACGTATATGCTGATATATGTCTTGTAATACAAATGTCCTTGGAGTCAAACAAAGACAAGCAAATTTATACAGCTATCCTCGTACACTTTTGCCACGGACTGCATTTGCCAGCTCTCTTCAAGACCATTTTGAATAATCTTATTGTTAACTTAAAGTGCATAAATGTATCAGTACAAGACAGTGGATGTAGTCTTAACAACTTTCACAACCTGCAGATCACCCAGGTTCGACCCCTGCCTGTCATACTGGCAGTGGTAGCGTTGTGAAACCTGCCTGTCTCAGGGCGGCAACACTGGCACAGCAAAAATAAATCACAGCCAGTAAATGGCTTCTACTCCTCAGCAATTTCCGCTGCTATCACCAGTCTGTGGGCCAGGACTGATAGCAAGCCGTCATTCTACTGCTACCTTGACGCCTGGCGTTTCCCACAGCACAAGGATGGGTTATGCCCCCCTGATAGCACTCTAGGGGCTGTGGTAAACCAGGGACAAGGATGGGGCACGCTTGAGGGCGGGCCAGAGGCAAAGTGCAGGTGAGCCTGCCATGCTGTGGCTTTGGGGGCCAGGGGATGCAGGGAGCACCCTGACCTTGTGTTTGTGTAATGGCCGTCCTGGTGATAGATGGAGGTGCCAGTGTGTTCACTGGCTGCGCCGCGGGGCTGTCCACCCTGCCCCGACGCAGATGGATCGGCCTTTGTTTTTCCCTCACCTCCACCGTGTAATTAATCTTTCGAGAGAGTCCCGTGGAAGAGAGTACTCTCTGACTGTGGGGCCGCTAGCCGATAAACTGGCTGGCGGGCGGGTAAATGCAGCCCGTCAAGGCCCTGAGGAACGGCACCACCCAGGAGATGGCCAAAGAAGATGTTTAAATGCATGCTGCTCCAGGCCTCCTCGCTCACCTTGGTTATCAAAAGAAAGAGAGGCAGCGAGCACAATATTTGTCCCTGCGCCAGAGTGCAATTTATCTTGGATGAAAATAGCATCTCTGGGAAGAGTCAACTGTAATAGACTCTCTCCAGCACCACTGCCATCAAATATTTTTTTTACACAAGGCCTGGTTTCTCTCTCCCAATTGCCTTTCCTATAGCACATGTTTTCTGCTCCATTTCACAAGATAATAAGGCTGTGGGCTACAATGGCTTGAAGCAAATGACCATATCTGATCTATCTTTTTTTCTCAGTATTAAGATTGCAAATTGACCATACCACACTGACAAAGTCAGTTCTTGTTAACAATGTCAGGCACAGGATTTTTGACTCGATTGCAGACCAAAAACATGGATGAAGGAGATTTATTAAGCAGTTCAATGTAATAAACAGCAATCCGTTGCACAGTCAACAATCCAGGCAAGGGCCAAAAACACTACAATAATCCAAATAATCAAGTCCAAAATAATAAACAAGGCACAGGCTTAGTTCAGGCACAGTTCATAACAGGTATTCAGAAAGCTATAAGAGTTTAACGACACAGGTAATAGACACGCACAATCTGGCAAAGAACATGCATAATTGCAGGGTATACAGTAAGTAACAGATGATAATGAGAAGATGAGTTGCAGGTGAGCAGCAGGTAGCAGCAGAAGTGTGATAGCGGAATGGGTCTTGATGTGACAGAATGGTAGAGACGGGAGGTGATGGAATAGATGCAGGGACTGGGACAAGGGCACACATGGAGTCTGAAAACAAAGCAAAACTGTACTGTACACCAGTGGCGTCAGTTCAGCTAAGGTATGGCAAGGTTAGGGTTGCCAACTCCCAGAGATTAAAATAAGGGACACCTATCCTGGGCGCGAGGCAAAGCCGCTCGGCAGATTTTTTTGGGGGGGGTCAAACCTCCCAAAACCCCCGAAATGCATAGAAAACTATGCATTATACCTATAACACAATACAAACACAATGGTCTTACACCTGCATTAGGCTACTATTCATGATTTTTTTTATATAAAAAAAAAAGACAAGGTATGGCACCTGCCATACCTTGCCATAGCCAATTGACGCCCCTGCTGTACACACTGACAGACAGGAAAACACACAAGAAAGGGGAAGCTCAGACAGAGGTCCTGACAAACGAGTGCCAAAATGTTTATGTTCACCTGCATGCATTTTATGATCTGCCACCAACCGTTAACAACAATTCAAAGGAACTGGAATGGGATGCACCAGTGGCTTATGTTGTATGTGCTCAAGAGCGCATACAACATAAATAAAGCTATGGTCCTTCCCACACTTCCAGGTTAAAATCTGACCCGAGGCTCTTTGCTGCATGTTATACCTTATCTTTCCTGTGTTTCCTCTCTCTCGGTTCATTGTCTCTATCAAGAATAAAGCAGAAATGCCTGAAAGGAAAACTGGAATTACATTTGAGGTAAACATTTTTAAAAGTTACAAAGCACTTGATATTTAAACAGTGGAAAAAACAAGCGATAGAATTAGATAAGTCATAAGATAATCGTAAGATTAACAGAAAAATATTTTAATAAATAAAATATGACGGGGTCTAATAACAGCACAGCTTCCCTGTGAAGTCTGTACCTATGTATAGATTGATTGTAGAACTCTGATATACTCAGATGTCTTCTGATCTAGTTGTTGACAGATTGATTGATTAAATAGTGTATTAACAAGTTAACAGTACAGAGGTTTATATAGGGGGCATGTCTGATATCAAATATCTAAATATGCATTTCCTGTTCCGGTTCATTTTCCCATACAGTAGCTTTATATGATTGGCTCGGCTGCAATCAATCAAATGAACCAATGAAATCAGTCATTCAAATGAAGCTATGGGAAAATGAACCGGAACATGAAACAGGCAAGACACCTCTACAGGCATGACACCACTGCAGTTATGCACAGAGCCTGTAAAGGATTAATCAACCTTAATAAGGCATTGTTCACACTTTAGACCAGGTGGATGCAAAAACACTAGTTCAACTGTTTAAGTATAATAACTGATGTATTAACCTTAATAAGGAATTGTTCCCACTTTAGAGCTGATAGATGCAAAGAATCCTAGTTAAACGGTCAATAAGTTAATAGTTAACCGTTATTAAATGCATTATAAACTTACTTATGACTTATGACAACTTGGTAAAGGTTGAACAATGATATAAAGGTAAGTTAGTGACACTGAATAATGCTATTGTAATGCTATTTTAAACTCCCTAATAAGGCTGTGGATGTCTTATCTAACAATAAACATGTTTACAATGATGTTATTAAGACTTTTATAGCCTTATTAACAAATAATAACGTTAATCATAAGTATCTTATTAACTGTTAATAAATACTTTTTAATAGGATGTTCGTTTGGAGTGCTAACCTCTTTATTGCACACTTTATGTACATTTGATATTTTTTTTAATATTGTTTATCTTTACTCCTATTCTTATTAATGTATCTGCAATTCATGAGTAGCTTAACACCAAATCATTTTACATCTATAAACTTGTGATGTGACAATAAAGTGAAGTGAAGTTGAAGTTCTGGCAAGGAGATTTGTTTGTTTCAAATTTAAAACAAGACCAGATGTTACCACTATAATGATTCCAAGTTGATTTTGAGATTGTGTCGATTGTTCTGTAATTAAGCGTCCATTGTTTTCCTGATATTCATAGAGAAACATTTTTTTTTATGTATTTATAGATTTAACATTTAACAAACAAACAACGAGCGGGATAAGGACAGAGATCGGAGCCGTAGAGATAAGGACGGCCATCGATGTGATATAGTGGTCAAGGTGTGTACACTGTTAGTGGGATGGGAAGTGTTTTAACTGAGCCATCATTGAAGTGTTAGCAACACTGTTACGGGGGTAGTTAATGGATTATTACAGTATTGCTGTTTTGATTTCTGTGTGGTTATGTCTTTATTGTTCAGTAGGGCTGAACAGCGAGTTTCCTGACGTAACAATGCCTTTCCCTTTCTCCTTTGATTGATTGAATACTTTCTTAACGTTTGTTAACAGTACAGACAGTACAATCAAAGGTTATGCTAGAAGTATAACACAAAAAGCCCCAGGGAGCTTGTTTCCATTGTGGTCTTATATTGTACTCAATTCGTCATTAATACATATAATACATAATACAATACATAATGGAGGAAAACTCAGTAGCATCATAAGATATATTTACAGAGAAAGGAGGGGTGGTGTGGGGGTGGGGGGGGGGGGGGGGGGGGCAGAGGATACTACTACCAAGGTGTTAAGTTCAAGGAGTTAAACTATGCCCAATTGTATTTTAAGGTCAGCCATTCTTTTAGCTTAGTTTGGGTAGGGTCGAGATTAATGGGTTTTGATAGGTCATTCCACATTTTGGTGGCAGCATAGTAGAATGTATTTTTTCCCCATGTTTTAGCCAAATTTTGGGGGAACAAGGTCTGATGAGCTCCTTCTGGTGTTATGCCCATGATGGGCATCACTCATCATTTTTCCCCAATTAGTTAAAATAGTATGTGGAGTTACGATAGGACTCAAATGTAGCCTACAAGATAAAATAAATAACGAAATAAATATATTTACTAAATATAGACAAATTTTCCTAACATCCCAGTGATTTGGTTGACACCAAAATAACTGGTAGATTTATAGGGAACATATGGCTTTCACAGTAGCAGTAAAATACCCAGAGATTCCCCTAGCATTTGACCTAATTGGGGCCCTGTACGTACCAGAACTAGTGTAGCACTCGCATGGTGTGTTCAGGCCCCTCAAAATTGGCGCTGTTAATCCAGTTACGTTAATTAGCTGCATGTAAATACAGAAAAGTGTTGTGACAAGATATAGACACACTGGATATCTTTATCATCAAGACAATTAAAACGATACAATGTCTCATGAGCATTGTGAGCAGGAGGCTTGGGGTAGGGGGGGTAGCTGAGAGTATTTGTGATTTGCGTAGCAGAACCCCCTGGCTGCTGTACTATAGGCTACTAATCTGAGCAGAGGCTGTGGTTAATCCCTTGGCTGTGGAGCTTTTCACCAGCTCAATGTGGCTGAGGTAGTGGACCACAGTGGACGGGCCCTCTGGAGATGGATGTGTGAAGCAAATCTAGGCAGATCGCTGAGCCTTGAAATGAGCCAAACAGAGAGGAAATAGAACCGTTTTCCCTTGCTTTTTTTCTTTCTTTTCTTTTTAAAGTGGAGAAGAGAGTGTTCATAAAGCTGTGCTTTAATACCACGCAGAGGGACAGGTCAGTTTAATGAGGTGCTGTGAAGCCTGCAAATGAATGGTGTTGCGATATCCTGAGGCACGGCAGATATAAGCACTGGGAGCCATTGAGTCCCAGAGCCTGGGGCACTGTATTGTAACACCAAACATTTAGAGGAGGCTCTAGTCTAAATGATGCAGAATGGAGACTGGATAACCACAAGTCTAGCCGAGAAAAGACACCTTTTTAGCGCACCTTATGAAACAGTAATAACTTCATTTTGTCTGTAGAGGACATGTGGTACAATTATACAGTGTAAAAAAAAAAGCGTTCCAGATTATAGTGGAATTTAAAAGGGGTGGGGGGCTGGGGGGGGAAGGGGGTCAGGGTGCATGATGAATATACTGTACGTTACTTACAACAAGCAAGGAGTTGTTTGTCTACTTCTACTGTTGCAAGCACAGCAGGCATCTCAAGTGAGATCTGCTACTCGTCACTATTATCCATCCTCGTGTTGTACATTTCTCTAGAGCAGCCCCTGGGGTCATGGAAGAACAGTGCATGATTTGTACAGCCCTTCTCCCTCCCTTCCCTGTAAGCCCTCCACTCCGGTGGCTGGCTGGCTGCAGATTTAATGGGCTTAGCAGCTGTTGAGGAAAAGCAAGCAGGGCTTGTGGCATATGCTCTGGTTAGAACAAAGAGCAGCCAGCGTACCACACAAGACTACTGCCGGGGCTGTACTCAACTATTAAACCCTTTTTACAGCTCGTGTTCATTCAATGTTTCTTTTCATTGACTTTGCTGTTTTCGGGGTTTTGTGCCTGATCGGGAGTGCTTTTTAACTATTTGCTCAAATTTATGAGTATGCTTAAAATATCTTTGTTTTGCGGTTGCACTGTCACCTATAGGCTATGTTTTATGAATGTAGTGCTACAGTAGGTTATAGGTGTGTGTCTATTGTAGGCTTGATACATGAAATGAAAGCAGAGGGTACTGTTATTTCAAAGGTTTCCTTAGACACTTGACAAGGCCGCCCTCTTCAGGGAGAGTTGTCACCTCTCCAACACATCTGTTTTCAATGATTTTCAGTGTGGTGTTTGGACAGAAAGTGGTTTGGAGAGTCCTCTAGTGGACGTGATGGAAACAGACAAATGTTTCAGTGTAGTGTCATAAAACAGGTTTATGACAAATATTTTTCACATTGCATACCAATTCAGCCACTCATTAACCTTCCTTAATAAATTACATTACATTGCAGCACAACAACACATACTGTAGTGTATACAGTATGCATACAATTTCAGTTTCTGAAGCAGTCCGTTGCCTAGGTTCCTTTTATTTTCATGTCTATATCTGTATGGTATTTGGGCCTATTGTAGCCCCCATGCCTAGTAAAGACAATATAACCTTAACTCACTGGTTTCCCTAACACACATAAATACAAACTAATAAACTATCACAATGATCCACAGTGCTCAGATTGGTTTGGATTAGCAGAGGTCGGAAAGGGTAAATCTATTCCTAATACAGTCTGCTTAATGTTATTCTGCACATATACTGTAGGATGATGGATTACACTGGAAAAAGTAGGCCAGCATCATGACAGATTGCAGCTATAGTTTCTGTTCACATAACTGTTCTACTCCATGCAATCTGATTATTTATGTAATTAGCAGCAGTGGACACGCATAGGCCAGTGTAAGTTTATTGCAATTTGCACAGTTGCCCTGAGTATATGAGGGTTCAACTGGCTGCATGAACAAACAGTGATAAGGCTCTTTGTATACTTTGTTTGTGCCATTTTGTGTGTGTGCATATGTGCATGCGCGCTTGTGTGTCAGCGATATGCTTAGCAAACAGTGAGTGCGCACACACAATGTGGTTCTATATTCGTCTACTCGGTGCTGACAAACAGCCCAGCTACTGTGCATGTGGGTGTGGAGAGTGGCAAATTTGTAACGCACCCTATTTATAACAATATATGCTCTCAAAAACAAGCTGTGTGTGTGTGTGTGTGTGTGTGTGTGTGTGTGTGTGTGTGTGTGTGTGTGTGTGTGTGTGTGTGTGTGTGTGTGTGTGTGTGTGTGTGTGTGTGTGTGTGTGTGTGTGTGTGTGTGTGTGTGTGTGTGTGTGTGTGTGTGTGTGTGTGTGTGTGTTGCCAAAAGTAGGGCCTTTCCCTGGCCTGCTTCCCTTTATTGAGAGAAATACATCCCGTGCCCTGCAGCAATGCGATATTGCTTGAGCATACTAAATGACTTCCATTGGGGCCAAATTAGAAGAGACAGCCACTTAGTCTTGCCTTTGTGAAAGAGAAACACTAGAAGCAAAAAGGGAAATGAGAGGAAGACAGAGTGGATTAACATAGACTTAATTATGCATACATTTCTCCAACAGTGTTGTCTGTCAGTCAGTGTCATCATGTCTGACCTTGTCTCTAGTCTGGCTATGGACATGTGACCAACTCTCCTAGCTTGGCTGAGTAGAGCTGCCTCTCACCACTGCGGAAACCAATACTGCTGCTTGTGTGTGGTTGGCCACACAGGCAAAACAAATACAAATGAAAAATACTTTTAGTTTCTTAGCTATTAATATCTATCCTTGTGCTATATTTCCATAAATAAATGCTTGTGAAAAAAGTATTAAAACATTGAACAACCAAACCAAACATAAAGCAAGGTTAAATCATGGCTTGAAAGGAGGAAAGTGGAGGAGATTCATCTAATTGGCTTTGATACCGATCACGACGCTTGTGGTCAATAATCATGTCTGCTTCTGCACTTCCTCTAAACCAGTGTTTCTCAAACAATGGGTCCCATTTGCGAGGCGTGGATCCATTTTTATGGATCACAAGTAAATATCCCTTTTTTAATGTTTCGCAGCAATATCTTTTAAATTATTATTTCAACAAAGAAAAACACCCCAGACATTAAAAAGAAAGAATTCAAAACGTTTCGGAAGCCCTGCTGTAAACTAAAGCCTAATTTATACGTCCTCATTTGTCTTATGACTCATATGGTAATTCAACAAGTTTC
Organism: Gymnoscopelus microlampas; assembly: GCF_963454915.1. NCBI lineage: Eukaryota > Metazoa > Chordata > Actinopteri > Myctophiformes > Myctophidae > Gymnoscopelus > Gymnoscopelus microlampas. The sequence goes on along the minus strand of NC_139947.1, from coordinate 33,224,678 downwards.
CATTACAGTATTAAATCAGGCAGAGGTTCCCAAGTATGAGATGGTTGGCTCTCTGCTGTAAAGTGGTGAAAGGTACTGTATGTGGTGAGGCCAATTACCAAAGATAATGAGGATTTACTTGGTGTCAGAGTGGTCTAGGACAGGTAGAATGTGAAATCCATGCTAGGGACGTATTGTAATTAGACAAGGTCTATAGACACAGTAGTATTTATTGAATTTATGATGGGCTAGTGTAACCTAGTTGTGTAATTTGTATTGCACAACTAGGAGTTCATTAATATAAAAACAACTGTTTAATGAATCAATGACATCAAATGAAAATGAACACGTATTTTTTTTATTCATTTTAAATATTTCTTTGATAATATATATATTCTACTGTGTATACTTTATTTATGTATTTTTGACTTGTTTTCATTTTTCATTGCAATTGTGCCTTATTTGTTTGTATTGTCCTTTGTGTTAATGGTACAATAAGATACCAGGGTTGTGGCTCTTTCCGAGCGGGAACTTTGGGGGGGTGGTAGGGGTAACATACACTGTTTTGTATGCCTTTTGTTATTGACCTGTATGTGAAAATATAAAATAAAGAAACCTTGAACAAAAAATAAAGTAAAATGAACACTAGCGGTGCAATATCAACATGTTGTGACAAATATATCCATTCCTGACACACATACAGGGACAAGAGGACACATACATACATACTGTACAGACTGTACGTTCAGCAACAATGTGAAATCAAGGAGTCGTCAATTGAAACAAGGTTAGCAACCTTGTTCTGCACACCGTCAAACTCAGGGTGATGTATTAGGCAAATCAGATTATTTCTATCTCAGACACATGTTCTGCTATAAGGGGAGTCGTAATTACCACAAACACCACACAACACATACAGTATCACAGCTGCAGCATGCAAACTTCCAGGAAATCACCACCTCAAGAAGATGGTTGAACCTGTTACTTTCATTGTTTAGTATTATTGCTGCTAGCTACAGTATTGTTTGCTATACACAGTAAGTGGTATAGGAAAATTATGAACCTCATTCCTCAGTATTCATTTAAGTTGATTGGCTAGTTTTAAGTTTAATAATGACAGTTTGTAGTAGTAGTGATGAAACTATGTTCTAAAGTTAAACCACTGTTAAAGCTGTGTGACTGTGATTAGACCTGACCCAGTTAGAGAGTTATAAGCCTCGAGCTGTCATTTGATTGGTCCCAGACTCATAAAGCAATGCTTTGTGAAAGATCTTAGTTTATATACCCCATTGAGTGGTATCCAAGAGTTAAAATTATGTTTTTATTATAAAAGGCAGCTACAGTATGAACAGAACCTTTTTTCATATAAGCAAGGGAGAAAGTTAAACGGGAGATAAACAGAGATGTTAATAAGAATATTTTTCTGTCATATGATCATATAAAAAGCTCACAATATGAAATTGTATAACATTGCAAATAATATCTTTTCGTTTTTCAGTTATCACTCAAATAAAAATGTCTTCTCATAAATATTTATTGTGGTACTGTGACAGGCATTCATTCTAGAACTCTAAAGATGTATACATGTTCAGAATTGTCATGTGAAGATAACTGATGAAACCCATGTGAAGATAACTGATGAAACCCATTTTCTATCTTTCTTTCTTTCTTTTCCTACTTTTCTTTCCTTCCCCCTCACAGAGAGTAGCCTTGGATGCCTTGGACGCCTTGGACCATCACCTCCACCCCAGTAAGTGGCCTTTGGCATTTTTCTTTTTGTAACTGATGAAACCTGTTGCCCGTTTTGAAGCCACTTTTTCGGCGAATTCAAATTTGCCATCTTTGAACTTCTGGTCCTGAAAATAAACCAAAAACGACTGCTATTGGCTGCAACCACAGCCAGGGCGGGTCCTCACTCGGTAGAACCAATAGAAGCCCTAGAGGCATACCCTACTACTTTATCATTCATTTTAAAAATAATGGGATCATAATTTACTAAACGCATTATATCATGATAATTTAAAAAAGACTTTAAACTAGCGATTGAAAACATAGTGTTTATTAAAATGTTTACTAAGGTAATACAATCAAGTGTAAAGTTCGGCCAAAACCTTGTTCACTTGTATTGAGAGTAAATTCTTCTGGAGCCTGCAGTAGGTGAAATAGCAACATCTGCTGGGCTATTAATGGGAACTGCACTCTTAAGAGATTCAGGAAGTGGCCCTGCTCCTGACCCAAAAGACATTGAAAATATATTCATTCATATTTAAAACTAAAGTGGCCCGAAGTTGAACCAATAAGAGGAGCTCCACAGAGCACATATCTTCACTAGGTGGGTTGCCTAGCCAGGCCTGTGTAAGTTGTGGATAGCAGCCATCAGGACACAAGGAAGCTGCGGAGGAAAATGGCATACAACACACTACATTTATACAACATACATAGCTTTTCACATTTTTGGCGACCACTATGGGCAGCAGTGAACGTGTTTTTGGGGAGGCCCCTCAACATGTACATTGGGTTGACTGGATTTTGCATTCATGATGTTTTGAATATCAAAACCTTGTTTGGGGGAAGAGTGGCTCAGGGGATAGAGTGGCTGCTTGGGAATCAAAAGATTCCCTGTTCAATCCCCGGCTCCCCCATGGGTTAGGGTCCCAAGTGTCCTTGAGAAAGACACAAGAGTCCCTAACTGCTCCTGATGAGCACGTTGGTGCCTTGCATGGTTGTCCCTGCCATCGGTCTGAATGTGTGTGTGAATTGGTGACTGTAATGCGCTTTGTAAAGCGCTTTGGATGACGCTGCTATATAAAATACATAATTTACCATTTATTGTTACCATGCATGCTCATTGTCATATGACCTCCGAGATTATTGTATCTTATTTGTTTGGTGAAAAGATCCTGTTTCTGAAACAAACTAATATTTGTAGCATTTGTAGAACCCGCTATGGGTCGAAGTGAAATGGTTTCATGCCCTTCAATGTGTGATAAAAAATTGTATTCCGGCGTGCCTGACTAGCGAGGAAGTTTCCTGGCCATCAGCGGCATTAAATCGATTCAATATTTGATGTAAACATTTATAGAGAGACTAAAATGATAATGCTCTCTCTAGCATTACTCTAGCCTCTCTATCCTCACATTTGCCATCCCAAGAAGCAGACATGATTGAACCAAGTAGTGAAGTAATGTGAAATGTATCTTATGTCTAGATATATCATTCTCTGTGGTACACTTAATACATTTTCATAAACTTTGGCAACTTTATGGAAATAAAACAAAAACATATGGACTTGGAAAGCAAATCAAAATATAAAACATTATATAGACATTCTTCATGTTTGCGCCTGTCTGCACCTTCTGAAATACAATATGAGCTATCTATGATATATAATTTCCTTTTAAATCAATCTGATCTTGTGTATGAGTAAGCGTAAAATGTGTTTGTGCTGGTTCCTCAGACATTGTAGCAGCAATAATAATAAACAATAACAAAGAAAAGAAAACAAAATCATTTCCCAAGCTTATTTTTCTTTTCAGCATTGATATTACATTAGCACTGATGATTTAGCTGTGTAGAGTCTTACAACAGATTACAGCTTTATGGTGCAATAATCCAATCCACTTCCACATTTCAATCACGATGGAAGATCTGTCCCTTTCATAGAGTTTCACTCACAAGATCTGTCAATAAAATAATTCCAGCACAGCGATTCCACGTCCGTCTACTGCGACAGAGATAAGACGCAGGGGATCTCTCACACGCACACGCACACGCACACGCACACGCGCACGCACACACTGTTCTTTTTCCATTGTCAAAGAGGGGCCTGTCAAACATTTGGGAACTACTGGCTTAAGGTATTTATCTCAGTATAAATTTGTATTTTTCTCATTAAAATAAACTTAATGATAAATTCTTAGTCATTGATGCTTAAAATCAGGTACTGCATCTTCAGTGGTCAACAGTTAGACAACGGAGCCGTGTGGGGCTTGCCAAGGCCAAATTCATGATGTTTATTATCCTGAACTGCAAACAATACTTGTTTATTTGACACTCTAAGTCTAAGCAACCTAATCACTCCTGTTGGCAATAAACTGCATTAGGAGTCGCAAAAATCTATTTGTGGTTAACTGAGTGACATCAATTGAGGGTTAGTGCAAGCTAGGCCTGTTTGGCCTTGCCAAAAAAACTCAGCTGATGAGGAAAACTGATGAGGAAACTGACTTCTACTGTAACGTCATTGCTGATTCACTGATGGAAGAGAGTAGTGTTTTATTTGGGCAGTTAAACGACAACTTGGTGGACAACCAAGGTTTATGTTTTAGCTTGTAATTAAAGTAAATAAAAGATGAAAATAAAAAAAATCATGTACTGCTTTCTATAGTTTTAGCAATTTACGCGATCTTTTTTACAGTGGGCCGGGGCATTTGGTCAGGTGGCTAAATATGTTTTTTTTTACACAATAGAAAAGGTCCCGTGGCCAGATGTGAGTTATTGGGGGCTAGAAGAGCTACTGTAAATAATAATAAAGAAATCGCCAGCTTATTGTGAAAAAAATACATATTTAGCCACCTGCCCGAATGCCCCCGCCCACCGTAAAAAAAGATCTGAAAATTGCTAAAACTATAAAAAGCAGTAAATGATTTCTTTTTAACACTCATCTTTTATTTACTTTAATTACAAGCTAAAACATAAACCTTGGTTGTAAAAACACAAAGTTGTCATTCTTAAGAGTAGAGTCTTTTTTTTTTATCCTTGAGCGACTGATGTTCAGCGCATAATATCCTCATCCCGAAATGTCAGTTCTGTACAATATTATTCTCACTCCCCAATCAGCAACTTAGAAGAGGGAACACATTTACTAGCCTTGGCTCTAAATGTCTTCATTTTCTTTGTGGCACATTTATATCAAGGATATTACATATCATATCAATATAACAAGACTGCTCTTGTTAAAGTCTTCAATGACATACACTTAAAAATAATGTCAGTCTTAGTATTAATAGACATCAGTGCTGCATGTGCCATCATTTTCTTAAATGAAACAAAGACAAAACTGAAGTAACAAGGATCACTGATTAAAAGTCAGCACCCAGCTTCAATTGGTAATGTTAAAAACCACAAGCCAAGCCAAAAACGTTGGTGTAGTCATGGACTCAGACTTGAACTTTAACAGCCATATTAACACAATCATATAGTCAGCTTACTATCACCGTAACAATATATCACGGATTAAAGGATTTATGTTCAAACAGGATTTAGAAAAACTTCATCTTTGGTAGGCTTGACTTGACCCTAAAAAGATGCACTAAAAAGATTTTTAACTGGGATTTTAGATTTGGTCACCCCTGGACAAAGAATTGAGATCTTTATTTTATTCGAAGGATTTGTTTTGTACTATGTGATGTTCATGAAATTAGAAGTAGAATGTTTTCCATTTATAAATACAAATGGTGTAGTGATATGGCATATACCTAAGTTGCAAACTTATTGTCTCATAAAGGACAGGTATGTGAAGTATAGTTTAAGCAAAAGACAATGATCTCTCTGTGCACAAATACGGTCAGGAATTTGTGCACAGAGCACATTAACTCTGTCTGCATACTGGCAGGTTTAATGCCACTCCAGAGGAAGAGAGATACTGTTTCTTTTGTGAAATTGAAAATGACGTAATTCTTTTTTTTTTGATAGCAGATCTATAAGCTCACAACGCCTCGCAATGCTATTTGGGAGCAGAGGGATAACCGGAGGGGATGTTTTAAAAAAAAATAAAAAACCCCCACAAGAAAGCACTGACCAACTTGATATTGCTGGTAAACTTACCGGTACATGTATTTATGTGATACTATATATTAGTACTATATATTCATATATATTTATGTTATTTTTAAGAAAACTTCGTTTTCATTTTTTTTTTTGAATTATAGTCAACACAGGGTTTATTTTGAAATATACCTACTGAAAGTTGGAAGTAGTTTGACTTAGAAGCAGGTGAATTTGCCACCCTGTGACCCCATTTCGGGGCTATCAGAATCACTGACAGCCCTTAATATCGCACTCTCGTTCGTGTTAATCAGGCCAGGGTTAACGGGGGGAAACGCATACAGCAGGACCATCGGCCACCTATGCGCAAATGCATCCAGGCCCAGTGGGGTCACGCCCATTAACCCAAAGAAAAGTGGGCACTGCGCGTTTTCCTCCGAAGGAAGAAAACGTGTCGACATGTGGTTGACCGAAGCACGTCCTGACTCGAGCTATCACAGTGGGGTGGAAGGTCCAGTACCCAATTTGACTGCCCCCTCTGGACAACAGGTCCGCCCCCAGGTTCTGAAGCTCTGGGACGTGGTTGGCACCACAGACGCAGAAGGGGGGAATACGAAACAATGCCGTTTTTTGACTGTTTCCGAGGGAGGGAACGTTCGTTTCGCATGGTAACACCACCTTGCCGCTGCAACTTAAACCAAAAAAAACGTGCGCTCCTCCTTCTGCTTTTGCTAAATGTACAGCTTTCTTTCTTGTACTGTATAACACTAGAGGTCCGGGCGCCCTACGGGCGCCCTGCCCCCTAGCCGCGCAAGGGGCTTTAGTGAGGGGGCTCGCAGAAGGGGTCCGCAAAACATCGCAGACCCCTTGGGGGTCCTTGGAGACCCTTGGGGGTCCCTGGAGACCCTTGGGGGTCCCTGGAGACCTAGTGTGGTCTAGCTCTGAGGTTAATGGAGTACAAAGGGAGAAAAAACGAAAAGGAAAGATGCAAAGGAATTGTGTGTGTATTGCTTGTTGGTCGCGAAACCTGGCAACCCTGGGTTGAGACAGACAACACATGGCGAACGGCGAACATGTTGCTCGCGCACCCAGGCAGAAAAAGACACGGCAAAGGAAATCACTATTGCATCACTATAGGCGAGGGTCGCTTTGCTGAATGGAATGGATACGGCCCGCGTGAATAGACGAGGAGGCGGACTAATGGCCCGACGGCCACGATTGTATTTGGATTTTTTTCACTGCCTGTTTTTCAGTCAGTCTTTAACTTTATTTTCTAGGGGAAGCGAGATTTTAGTTGGGGGCGCCTGCCCTGCCTCTATGGTGGGTACGCCACTGGTTGCACCTGAGCTCTCCAGCCGCACTGAGGCGCTCCAACACAAACACTCTGACAGTAAGCTTGACACGGCAAACATCAGCACCACACTGCTGTTTGTCCAAAACACACAATATCTCCTCTCCCAGCGACGTCATGTGTTCATTTATCGACAGCCTTACAGACTCCGTTTGACACGTTACCTCATTTATCCACCTCTCACTGACTGTCCACTAAGATCTGGTGTCTGGCGCGTAGCGTGTCTGGCCCATGGCTTGTGGATCTCTCGCACATGACTGGCTTAGCCTGCGTTGCCTGTCCCATAGCTTGTAGATCTCTCGCACATGACTGGCTTAGGCTGCGTTGCCAGGTGTGCTTATTTTTGTAAGCGTTTTTGGCCTTATTTGTTTGCTTCTTGAAGTAGCGTGTAATTGGTTGTTTGCATGCATGCTGTTTGCTTGTGGCCAAAGTGACTTTCGTGTGAGAGCCTTGGGGGTCCCTGGAGACCTAGTGTGGGTCTAGCTCTGAGATTAATGGAGTGAAAAACGAAAGGGGAAGATGCAAACGAATTGTGTGTGTGTGTGCTTGCTTGTTGGTCGCGCGACATGGAAAACTGGCAACCCTGTGCCTGTGAGGCTCCTCCTTTGCTGACACACAGAGACACAGGCACGGTTTTAACTCGAGTCGACAGTTCAGCGTAGGACCCGGATGAACGGCAGAGACAAACTGGCGACGCACGTCACGCATGCGCAATTTTGCCAATTGTATTTTAGGATATACATTTTAATATGATACTTGTGTACGTTCGTGCGTGCGTGTGTCTGTCTTTCACATTTGACGTTTATTTTGAAATATACCTACTGAAAGTTGGAAGTAGTTTGACTTAGAAGCAGGTGAATTTGCCACCCTGTGACCCCATTTCGGGGCTATCAGAATCACTGACAGCCCTTAATATCGCACTCTCGTTCGTGTTAATCAGGCCAGGGTTAACGGGGGGAAACGCATACAGCAGGACCATCGGCCACCTATGCGCAAATGCATCCAGGCCCAGTGGGGTCACGCCCATTAACCCAAAGAAAAGTGGGCACTGCGCGTTTTCCTCCGAAGGAAGAAAACGTGTCGACATGTGGTTGACCGAAGCACGTCCTGACTCGAGCTATCACAGTGGGGTGGAAGGTCCAGTACCCAATTTGACTGCCCCCTCTGGACAACAGGTCCGCCCCCAGGTTCTGAAGCTCTGGGACGTGGTTGGCACCACAGACGCAGAAGGGGGGAATACGAAACAATGCCGTTTTTTGACTGTTTCCGAGGGAGGGAACGTTCGTTTCGCATGGTAACACCACCTTGCCGCTGCAACTTAAACCAAAAAAAACGTGCGCTCCTCCTTCTGCTTTTGCTAAATGTACAGCTTTCTTTCTTGTACTGTATAACACTAGAGGTCCGGGCGCCCTACGGGCGCCCTGCCCCCTAGCCGCGCAAGGGGCTTTAGTGAGGGGGCTCGCAGAAGGGGTCCGCAAAACATCGCAGACCCCTTGGGGGTCCTTGGAGACCCTTGGGGGTCCCTGGAGACCCTTGGGGGTCCCTGGAGACCTAGTGTGGTCTAGCTCTGAGGTTAATGGAGTACAAAGGGAGAAAAAACGAAAAGGAAAGATGCAAAGGAATTGTGTGTGTATTGCTTGTTGGTCGCGAAACCTGGCAACCCTGGGTTGAGACAGACAACACATGGCGAACGGCGAACATGTTGCTCGCGCACCCAGGCAGAAAAAGACACGGCAAAGGAAATCACTATTGCATCACTATAGGCGAGGGTCGCTTTGCTGAATGGAATGGATACGGCCCGCGTGAATAGACGAGGAGGCGGACTAATGGCCCGACGGCCACGATTGTATTTGGATTTTTTTCACTGCCTGTTTTTCAGTCAGTCTTTAACTTTATTTTCTAGGGGAAGCGAGATTTTAGTTGGGGGCGCCTGCCCTGCCTCTATGGTGGGTACGCCACTGGTTGCACCTGAGCTCTCCAGCCGCACTGAGGCGCTCCAACACAAACACTCTGACAGTAAGCTTGACACGGCAAACATCAGCACCACACTGCTGTTTGTCCAAAACACACAATATCTCCTCTCCCAGCGACGTCATGTGTTCATTTATCGACAGCCTTACAGACTCCGTTTGACACGTTACCTCATTTATCCACCTCTCACTGACTGTCCACTAAGATCTGGTGTCTGGCGCGTAGCGTGTCTGGCCCATGGCTTGTGGATCTCTCGCACATGACTGGCTTAGCCTGCGTTGCCTGTCCCATAGCTTGTAGATCTCTCGCACATGACTGGCTTAGGCTGCGTTGCCAGGTGTGCTTATTTTTGTAAGCGTTTTTGGCCTTATTTGTTTGCTTCTTGAAGTAGCGTGTAATTGGTTGTTTGCATGCATGCTGTTTGCTTGTGGCCAAAGTGACTTTCGTGTGAGAGCCTTGGGGGTCCCTGGAGACCTAGTGTGGGTCTAGCTCTGAGATTAATGGAGTGAAAAACGAAAGGGGAAGATGCAAACGAATTGTGTGTGTGTGTGCTTGCTTGTTGGTCGCGCGACATGGAAAACTGGCAACCCTGTGCCTGTGAGGCTCCTCCTTTGCTGACACACAGAGACACAGGCACGGTTTTAACTCGAGTCGACAGTTCAGCGTAGGACCCGGATGAACGGCAGAGACAAACTGGCGACGCACGTCACGCATGCGCAATTTTGCCAATTGTATTTTAGGATATACATTTTAATATGATACTTGTGTACGTTCGTGCGTGCGTGTGTCTGTCTTTCACATTTGATATCTCTGATTTTACTTGTTTGTTCCATGTTAAATGTGCTACTGAAGTAATTATAGAAATGACATCTAAGAGCTGGTTAACCTGTCACTCTCTCTGCAGTGATTCTTCCAACTAACATCGTAGCCTGAAAACCTCTCCTGCAATACCAGACATTTCACTGTCCCCTTTTTTAGCACTGAATTACTGTACACATTTTCTTGGCATGGTCTACTATGACAAATAATAGTCTTTCTAATGCACTACATACTGTAATTTCCCTGAAAACTATAGAAAAGCAATGGCTTAACACATGACTAACTGCAATGAACTTGATGACCGTGGAGCTTTTGTGGTGCCCCCTTTTGGGGATTGGGAGTATACGATTTCAGACACTACTGGAGTGCAGGACAGCCTCCATGGCTACATTTGTCCTATAACCAGCCACATGCTTACAGAGGTATTTCACACCCGTGGCATGAGCCAACATGTGCATGCACACGCGTGCGCACACACACACACACACACACACACACACACACACACACACACACACACACACACACACACACACACACACACACACACACACACGTTGTGCAGCGTACAGTACATTACTTTTACATATGCTAGACATTAAGCTTTGACCCCAACTTAGCAATATGAATCTAATCTTGCAGCTTCCCAAGCTGTCTCAGACCACTTGTCTCATTCTTCCTATGGGACTGTAGTTTCCTTTCTTTTGCTACTTTTCTTGGCTGCATGATGACACAAGCTTTGTCCTCTTTAAGCTTCTGTACATTATGCCTAATTTATACTCCATCATATGACACATATGATGGACGCACTGAAAATATCTACAAGCTTGCAATGCGACACATTTTGAGCTTGTAGATAGGCTATTTTTGGAACAGAATATGTCACATGACCAAGTATAAATAAGGCTTTACCCGTGGCAATTTCTTATGGTCGTCAATGGAAATTAGCACCATCGGCTTGACATTAAATACTGAATTGACTGCTGATGGGGTGGAAGCCCACCTTTGCTACACAGTAATAATCGCAGTGTTCATTTAACTAGATTTTTTTTTTGCATTAGGGAGTGCCATTAGACGGTCGACTTTTCATATTGCATCCTGATTGGCTAAGATTGGCTTCCAAAGTTGGTTGAGAGGCCTGTTTGGAACAAAATGCTTCAAATCATGAGCGCAACGTCCAATTGGCTTGGAACTTTGCAAGCCCATTCCCACTACGCAAAGGAAAAAATGCCACCCTACATTTTTTTTAATCGATCACATGGTGGCGTTATACAGGGACGGATTATGGCTTGTGCACATTGTGCACCGGGTCCATTTCATCTACTTCCACTGGGCAGATTTCAAAATAAAACCTGTGTTGTCTAATGACATTACACATTTCCAATTGTGCAAAAATAAAATACACTCTTATTTTGAAAGCCACCCAGTTGTAGGAGAAAATCCGATTTCTATTAAAGCCATTTGACAAGCAAAACAACGGACCTGGATCAAACGCAAGAATCTGGCAAAACTTCATATTTACAATAAGAAAGCTATGTGCTTGTGATTTACACAATGTAGACACTTTGGAAGTGCGTTCTATCTTTGGCAGCGGGTGAGTCTCTTAATTTACAGTAGCCTAGACTTGTGCTCAGAACTACTGTACCTAATCTGCACACTGTTGCATTGTCGTCAATTAAAACAAACTGTCTGCCGTCATGTAGTTGTCTGGATGATATTGATTTTAAATGCTCAATATTCATATGGCTCTGTTGATATTCATATGGCTCTGTTGATATTCATATGGCTCTGTCGCACTTGACAATGTAAAGTGAAATGCTTGAAAATGTAGGCTATATTTTGTCATAAAAATCCCAAATCTGATTCGACCTAATAAATTCTGATTCGGGTACAGCACTAACTTTTGGGGAGAATGTGACTCTGGCCCAGACAGAAATAAAGTCCAATGAATTTGCCATTGATTTCTGTCTGGACCAGAGCTCCATTCTCAACAAAAACTGGCAACTGGGGGGTGATTTTGTGCACAGGGCCCATTTTCACTTTAATCCGTCCATGGCGTTATAACAGGCAGGTTTCTGTGAGCAGCTAATCTCTGGCACCGTTGGACCGGTCTGCGTGAAACTTTGCACGCACACTCCCTGGAGGCCAAGGAAGAACCGCAAGCCTGTTATAGCGCCACCAGGAGGCAGATTTTTGCAAAACATATTTTTTTATATTACTCCTAGTCTCCTACAGATTTTGTCTAAACATCACGCCAATCGGTACACATGATGACGATTGGCTCCAAAGTTTGCAGGAGTGGCCTGTTTGGAACAAAATGCCTCATCATGAACGCAGCGTCCGATTGCTGTGAAACTTTGCACGCACATTCCGACTAGACCAAGGAAGAAATGTCACCCTACATTTTTTCAATTGGCCTCATGGTGGCGCTATAACAAGCCGATTCACGCTTTGGCCTATAACTCTTGAAGCGTAGGTCATACAATCAAAATTATTCCTTGGATCATTGTGGAACTCCCCAAATAAGCCACGTCCATTTCCACCGGACAAGTTTTCAGCCATGTTGCGTTTTCTTTGCAAAACACAGTTTTTGCCACTACTCCTGCTACTTTCTCAAAATCGCACCCAAATTGGTACACATTAATGAAGCTTTGCGTTAGTTCATGCAGGGCACGGGAGTCATATACGCCTCAGCTGTAATCAGCTGTCACTTCTGCTGATTGCTTTCAATCAGCCACGCTTTTCTACACACCAATCACACCTCATTGCCTCAACAAGGTAGTTTGTTTAAATACGGCTCCCTCCTACACGGGATCTCTGCTTTTCAATTGCTGCCAAATGCTGCTGCTGCTGCTGGCAAAGCTTGCCTCCACCACCACAGCCTTCACCTTATAGTTCAGTCTTGCATTACTCAAATTTTTAAGCTGAATCTTAAACTCAAGTTAATCTGATTAAATGTCTGTTTGGGATTGATTGATTGATTGATTGATTGATTGAATACTTTATTTAGAAAAGACATGGAAACAGTACATGGAAGTACAATTCACAATACAAGGTCCTCTAAACTGGATCGCTCATAAAAGCACAGTGGCTTATTTAAAATGAGATCCCCGTGCACTCAAATCATGATGACATTTAAGAAAACAGACACATATACACTACTATGCAGAACGTCATACAATCAGCTTACAGGTTACTGGTATGAAAAACAAGAAATATGTACAATAGACAGTTCGAGGAGGAGAGTGGGGGTAGGTTAAGACTTTGACAGGGGCATTGGAATTGCGGCCTCCTGAAGGTGTTTTTTTAGTGCAGTTTTGAAAGAGAGTAGGGTTTTACACTGCTTTACTCCTTTAGGTATAGGGCATTCCACATTTTTGTTGTATAGCATGAGAAAGAGTTCATTCCCTTGTTTGTGCCAAATCTGTGTTGAACATGATCAGTGGAGCTGCCTCTGGTGTTATTATTATGGACTTCATTTACGTTTATGACAGGTGCATGGGTATCCCAATGTTGTGGTGTATCTTGTAGACCAGGCCCATTGCAAGTTGCTGACTGTACTCTGTCCTCAACCCTGAGCCATCCAACCCTAGCAAAATTAGCAGGGGTTAGATGGGTTGTATGTTTGAGGCCAAGAAGTAGCCTTACCAGTTTGTTTTGTTTTGTTGCGGGAACTGATTAAATTAAGAGAGGAGCCATTAACGCCATGTTTAACTGTATTCAATTTGTTGCAGTAAATGGTTAAATCTACTTACGTGAGTGTTCCTGACTGATGTATGAGATCAATGTATCTGTCAGAATTTTGGGATTGACTACGATTGGCTTTCAAAGTTTTCTGGAGTGGCCCGTTTAGCACGGCATGCTACAAGCACCGCTGGACTGATCAGCAGGAAACTTTGCCCGCCCACTCCCAGTAGGCCAAGGAAAAATGTGTAATAAAAAAAAAAAAGTTGTAATAAGAAACACATTTCTTATTACAACTCCTATAGATGTTGTCCAAACCTCACGCGAATCGGTATACGTTATCTCTGTAGTCATGTGATCAAGACATATCTGTCACATTTCTCATATTTCATTCCGTCCGATTGACTTCCAAAGTTTGTGGGGGTGGCAGTTTTGCTCAAAATGCAAATGCATCATGAATGCAGCCCACTAAGCCCAAGGCTATAAAAAGAAGGTACGGACATCTACCTCATTTTCGGCACCTGGGAGCCAAACTGCTGCCGAGGAATACTTTGGAGTCTATGAGAGCCATGGTGGCCCAGCTTAGAACAAACACTATTTCTGAACGACTGCGACCTTTGTGAAATACAAAGTGTAGTTACTTATTTGGGCTTGCTTCACAATTGTTGTATTATTTTAACCAGTGGTTCTCAAATATATGTCATGGAGCCCCAAATGAATATGTATTTATCCCTAACCCCCACCTGAATAGGTTTTGTGCCAGGGAGTCCCGTACCAGATTTGTGTTCTTCGCATCGCAACGCGTTGTGAGCTTGTAGATCGGCGTAATGTATACAGTATATGGTTTAAAGTGCTCATAATGGCCTAGTGCCCTAGTTGCTTCTTTTGGGCTTGTTTTCCTAGACCTGGTTGCTTATTTCTCTGATTTGATTATTACATTTTTTTCTTTCTATTATGTCTAAATGTTGCCAAGGGTTTTCATTGATCACATGTTATGAATCTGATCTCCAGAAGATGGCGCCATATCCAAAGAAGTTGCCCTTTTTATCTCTGTAGGTTTATTATGTGAATTGGGAGACGATCCCACATGAAGCAGTAGATGGCACTAGAGTTTTATCAGTTTAGATGGAAACGCCTCTTGAACATAGGCTACTAGCAAGATCATGCCTATAAGAAGAAACTGAGAAAAGGAACTGAAATGAAAAATCTAAATGTCACATTTCTTAATTTAGTTGTTAAGGTTTATTTTTCAGCAAATGATTAATGATAAACTGAATTAAAACACACTGTGTGCCTGTCTGATAGACGGATGACAGTATCTCCCACTCAAGTCATGTAGTTTAAGCTTGATTTGACCTGGGCTGTCCCAACACAATTCCAAACAAAATGAATGGATGTATTTGATCTTTGACCTTCCCAGAGTTCCCAGCTATTCAGTTTTGTGTTTACCGCATTGTAAAGGACTTGGTAAATGTATAAATAAAACAGTTGAATACAAACTAGATTATGTTTTGATTGAATTGTTAATTTCCATTGTGAAATTAAGTTGTAAACCACATAAATACTAATTATTATTATGATTTAGTTTTTTGTGGGAAGTCTGGGAACAAAAACCCCAAAAACATTTTGGAAAAGTGTAATTCCAAATTTTGGATAATGGTCTTTCTCTAATGGAATGACAAGGAATGGATTTTTTTTTAAATCACATAGGCTTACTGTGTGTCATGATTAGATCATTTTATACAAATCAGATGTTTGGTTATCTCACAAAAAATGGCATTCATTTCATTTGCTGCACAGAATGTTCGACTAACAGCAGGTGTTCCAAGGCCTTGCCTCTCAGCAACTATTGCACTAAATGACTATCTTTCCTTTTATACATGTACAAAATGGCCTACACTTAAAAATCAGTTAAGTTCATTTAGACCCTTACAGGTCATGACACGTAAAGAGTAACACTTAAGATTTTACTGAATAATGCTCTCCCCTTTCTATTTTGGTATTGACATACCAAAATAGACATACAGTAGGAAGTTATTTTCTTTTACAGTAGGAAGTTCTGGGAGGAAGTAGCACTGACATGGTAGCCAAGACAAGTCGAGTGTCCAAACCACGGTGCCATTAATGGTCACTTTCAACTGTCATCCGGTGAGATACTTGCATGCCAGTATGAATGCCTGTCAGCATGGATTAACAATTGTAGATAATTAGTACCAGACTGCGAGGTTTCATCCCACATTCAAACTGACTGCAGTCTTTGTTACAAGTAATCATTCATAAAAGTCTCATGGGTGCCGCGGTGCCATTCCAGCATGCTAAGTGACCATGAAGACACCCAAACCGTAACCATAAAATAGCCAGCCTGGTAAGTATCAGACAAGCAACATATTGTGAAGCCAATTGTTTTGGGTCCATATGCATTGCCCATGGTCTTTAGTTTTTGTGTGG
>NC_139947.1:33168663-33203663 GCF_963454915.1 Gymnoscopelus microlampas | reverse complement strand
GTGTGCAGTCCAGAACGTAAATCACACCTACATACCTAGAGGGGACAGCAGCGTTGTGTGGCACTAACCTCAGAGAGACGACACACACACACACACACACACACACAGGCACCGGAGATCACAGGCAGCCGCCGCCAACGTCAAGCCTGGCCGGCGCTGAACCGGCAACCTGACACCGCCTCCGGAGCCCTGCGGTGGGGGTGGAGGGTGTGGGGGAGAGACTTCCATAAAGTCGGTCCCGCCGGCCGGCCGTAACTTGAGCTCCCAGCAGACAGCAGCGGTGCCTCAGAGTCAGGCACGGGGGGAGGATATAGGGTGTGTGTGTGTGTGTGTGTGTGTGTGTGTGTGCGTGTGTGTGAGAGAGGGTTGGGGCGGTCGACGTGCCGCCACACGCTCGCTGCGACAGTTGGGATCAGGCTTGTGTGCATGCGAAGCCCTCTCACGTAAGCACATAGCACACATCTGCTGCTAACGGCCCTTAAACTGCTTTAATCTCCCCTTTCCAGGACGTGTTAACAGTGTCAAATTTATTTATTTATCTTCCCACAGATTTGACCCTCTCTCTCACTGAAATTGATACAGATGACCAGACTGTTAGCGCTGAGCCATTGAGCCTGGCGTTCATTCAAGTCTCAGTCACAGACATCTTTGGAGTGGGGGGGGAGTAGGGGTTCTCACAATTTTCTCCACTGTCCCCCCCCCTCCCTTTTCCCCCCCATTCCGCTCCGAGCTCCCAACGTGACCGTCATCCAAAATACCCACTAAGTCACTGAGCAGAAAGCTGTCGTCAGCTGCCATATTGCTTTGCTGCTACTGCCAGAGTGTTGCCCTTTACAGATCTGAGAGGAGAGGAGTGTGTGCGGTTTAGGGGGTTGGGGGGTGAGGGTGTGTGTGTGTGTGTGTGTGTGTGTGTGTGTGTGTGTGTGTGTGTGTGTGTGTGTGTGTGTGTGTGTGTGTGTGTGTGTGTGTGTGTGTGTGTGTGTGTGTGTGTGTGTGTGTGTGTGTGTGTGTGTGTGTGTGTGTGTGTCTCGGGGGGGGGGGGGGGGGGCAGGGGGTTGGTGATGGTGCTTGTTTCAGGGGGCTGGCAGAGGGACAGGAGCTCCCTGTGTTGTAGCGGTGGGTGAGGAGGTTAACTGGGCCACAGAGGAGGCCTGGGATATTGACAGGTTGGAACCTGAGGGCTCCTGCAGGATAGGAACACTGCTGGAGGCTTGGTAACCACCATCGCCTGCCTGCCTGGGAGGGAGGGAGGGGGAAAGGATGGAGAGGACGAGAGAGAGAGAGAGACGGCGGGGGGAGAGAGAGTGAGAGAGAGAGGAGAGAGTGAGAGTGGAGGCAGAGAGGTGGTGGGGTGGTGGTAGAAGGGAGTAGGAAAGCTGGAGACATTGTCCCTCCACAAAAATGGATGTGGAGATGTGGTTTACGTTTAAAGGAGAGTCATTGGTAGAGCGTGAGTGAGAGCGAGTTTAGCGACTGAGTGTTGTAAACAGTGTAATTAGCAAGTTCCCGTTAAGGATTTATTTAACTCTGCCATCTTTCGGTGTGGAGCTCTGACCATCCCCCCCCCCTCTTTCGCTCTCGCTCCCCCCACCCCCTCCTCTCTCTCTCTCTCTCTCTCTCTCTCTCTCTCTCTCTCTCTCTCTCTCTCTCTCTCTCTCTCAGCAATGAGCAAAGTATATGGTCGGCATGTCCGAAGGTCAATCGCCATGGTAACGGCAGGCCAGGTCAGAAGGTGATTGGCTGAGCCAGGGAGGGTGGCCAGCGGCTGTTTGTTGATTCTCTGATAGGGGTGACCTATCCCTAACCTCCACACAAATCAATAGTGCCTCCTTAAACTTTCATTTGTCCTCATTTGCTCGCACTCACCCCCAATTGGGAGCAATTAAGGTGGCCTTCTAGAGCCTAAAAACACATTTTTAGCACAAATTGAATCCGATTGAGAGGTTTTGTTTCTCCACGGCGAGTGAAATGAATATAAAGGATATTGGCTTTTGTTCTCATTTTGTCAATTTCACATATAGCTCTGACAAGGATTCATCAATAGATAAAATCACTGCCAATATAATTGAAAGTCTATGTATAATATTACAGTACCATTAAAATTGTCTTTACTGTTGAGTAAACACACACACATTTGAGGTCGGAGAATTTCCAGTTAAAGCGCTCTTGATATGATTGTTTATAGAAAAACAATTTTTGATCTTCTCGGTGTAGGGAGTCCCTCCAACGCAGGAAAGCCTTTGTGAGGCTTCCTCCCATCTTCCCCCACCTCCTCTTCGTTGTACTTTCATTTCTCCACCTCATCCCCCTTGTTCTCACTTTCACTACCCACAATCCCCGGTGCGGCCTACAAGGCTACAGGGTTTCCCTGCAGTGCAGCAGGGCTGTGTGGGTATTGCATCTCACTGGTATTCCTCCATTTTGGGGTCACCCTTTTCCACTCCCCCGCACAGGGAATCACCCCTGTGAAAGGCATTGTGGTACAATTACCAAGCAATCTGTCATCCAAAATCTTGTTAGTAAGTACGCTACAGTGCAAGAATTTATCTCAGGGACTTTGGGGCAGAACTTACCACATGCTTAGAAAATTGACATTGACTCGTGCATTTGATGTATGTGTTTACCTTGCTTATAGTCGCTCTGGATAAGAGTGTCTGCTAAATGCTTAAATTGTAACTATAGGTCTTACATTGTCCATTTCAGATAACATTTTATCGCTTTGCTCCAATTTTTGTGTGTGTGTGTGTGTGTGTGTGCGTGTGTGTGTGTGTGCGTGTGCGTGTGTGTGTGAGAGAGAGCAGGGGATGAGATCTGGACAGAAACTGTCGTAACCTACAGTTTTAATATTGATTTTAAATAGTAGAATTAGGTAGGTTAGGTATGAGGTCAACTCTATGCATTTCTGTGCCTACGCAGTTATGTCTCTTACTGTATGTTAGCACTACTCCTTGGAAAGTCTGAATACGCGAGGGACAAAGATGCAACGTTCATAATAATAATATGAAAAAGTTAATTTACACTTCACAGAAACAGAGATAGATTGACTAAAGTATAAAGGCAGACAAACACGGGGAAGAATGATGGAGAGAGATTTGGAGAAGAGGAAAGAAAAGTAGAGGCGTGCTTTTTACGGAGCGGGATTCCCTTCAGATGATGTATTTACATTTTATGTCTTGATTTATACTTTAGCCGTACAATGGTGTCACGGAGAAATTGACGATCTACAAGCTCACAGTGTATCGCCATAGAGCAAGGTTCGGGGCATTGTAAGAATAATCATAGCCAATGGAGAGGGAAGGGGGAGGGGGGCTTGTTGCCTGTAGCAGGCAGACACTCTAGCGAGGGGGAGAGAGAGGGCACCATCTATACAGCACTAGCCAGTACAGAGTATTCAAGTTGGCTCTGATTATTAACATCGCTGTAAAGGTGTTCGGGAATAATGTCCCGCTTTACAGATAGATAGATAGAATTTTGTATTATAGTGTCCTGCACCCGTGTCCTGCACAATATGCCCAGCCCGCACGGGCTTACAAAGACACTCACAAAATGAACATACACCAAGATACACCACAAACAGTATACATAAACATATTAATTGTCCAGGCTGTGAGTTACGGATACATCGTTCTCCAGCGCAACAGCGGTGTATCTAAATGGCAGCCTGTCCAGTAGCAGAGGTCTAGAGTGTGGCGTTCCGCAAGGAAGTTGCCTAGGACCTTTGCTCTTCTCAGTATTTACTTATGACCTATCTTGGGATACCAAATGTGCTACAACAGTTCTTTATGCAGATGATTCGACGTTGTATTACTCTGCACCATCATGCAATGTACTCAATGAAGTTTTGAGCAGAGAACTTAAAGTTGTGCATGAATAGTGGACAGTGAAAAACGAAATGAAACTCATCCTCCACAACTCCCAGGTCACAAAGAACACACAATCGTAAACAACAAAACAGCCTTTGTATGTTGGTTTTATTTCTGTATTTTTTGTATTCTTATGTTTTTCTTTGTTTTGTTTTGTTTGTATTGTCTGTCTAAATGTGTATCGTAAGGGTGGGGGCCTGGGGGGTGGGATTGTGTGGTATACACATATTTACAATTATTAGTCATTGATTTCTGATGTTACTATGTGTACCTCTATTTGTTCAAAAATAGTGTAAAAAACAAATGAACAGATTTTTTTTAAAAGAACACACAATCGCTGCTCCTCAGGAATGCCTGTATGCAAGTGCTATATTTGCAAAAACTCTATGAAAATATGTGAATAGGTGGACGTTCTATTTCTTTATTGCCAGTAAAGTGTTGGCAGTAGAGTGTATTTGTCATTTGCTTCAAGTGCCAAATAAGTTTAAGTAATGAAAACAAAACATTATTTTATGAATAACAGATTTCCAATGTCCGGTGCACACGCATGCATAATATGTGTGATTCATAGGTGCGTGGGCAAGTTTTCACTTTTCATGGACTTTAACTGAACAGTGTGTCTGCCTTGTGCACATGCACGTGTGTGCACGCATTCTAGGTGTTGTGGTCTTTCTGCATCTCTTGCCTGCGGCCTCCCTGAGTCTCAGTCTTTGTGTGCAGTGCGTGTGGTCTCTGTGTCTGTCTCTGTAAGGAATTGTAAAATGGTAGTTTCGGATTACGTACGCTCTCTTGCTAGCAGTAGATCCCATACGCTGGACGGACAGGACAGCTTGCGCCCCAATTGGCTAGTTCTACTCCATAGCCTTGTGGACACATATCCCATAGCCTGGAGGGCCGTGGGTGTGCGATTAAGAATTCACAATTGGACGAATTGGAAAATATAGAGTTGAGTTAGTCTGCACAAAATGTTTGACGCTGATCTGTTTAGTGGTTTGCGAGATTAGCCACAGACTCTCACACAGACACACACACAGACAGACAGTCAGACAGTCAGACAGTCAGACTGGGGTGAAAACATAACCTCCACCCCTGCCTTCAGCCTGGTGGAGATAATGAAGCACAGCTCTTCAGTTAATATTAACCAAACAAAATGTACAGGGATTTATTCTCTCAGAGTCTTCTTTTAGTTCGGTGATGACTATTCCATAACTAAAACCTTATTATGTCTGAAACTGATTCTAATGCATCATAATGATACCGAACATTATCAAGGAATCTGTATTGATATTAATCTATCAATACATAGAATCCTTAGTGTTCTTTTGTTTTTTATTGTACACTCTCAGACTTACAAATGTATAAATGAACACTGAGGGATTTTAAGGAGTAGTACTATGTATATGATTTTTATGAGTTGTATGTTCAATATTTGTATTTGTGTGTGTGTGTGTGTATATATATGACACTATTGTCTCCAGTGAGTGCTGTGGCGTTGTGAGGGCTCCACCGCGGCCCTGTGCTGCGTATAGTGGCACAGGAAACGCGTCACAGCGCTACAAGCTAACTGGAACCAGATGTCTGGGGCTACCGGCCGGGGGATTCTCACCATGGAACATGAGCGTCATGTGTGTGTGCGTGTGTGTGTGTGTGTGTGTGTGTGTGTGTGTGTGTGTGTGTGTGTGTGTGTTTTTTTGGGGGGGGGGGGGGTTCTCTTCCTCTTTACTGTATCTTTCTCGTGTTTTCTCTCTTTCTTTGTTTCAGTATCTGTTGGATGTCTCTCTCTATATCTACTCTGTATCTCTTTGCCTTCTGACGGTTTCATTCTTCCGTCTCAGAACTATCAGGAGGATCAGCAGTTTGAGCTTAACCACGCTGAGAAGCGCCGTTACAGCGGGATGTGTAAAAATAGACTCAAGGGGGAAAAGGAGTAAGACTATTGTTTTTACTTTATTTTTTTTATCTTTTTTGCCGCTCACCTCATCTCACATCATGAAAATGGAGAAAACTTTTTTTAAATTTAGAAAACATTAAATATGTATTCAGTGAGTTACGGCATGCGTTGCTAGGTGTTGGTTTAGTGTACTAGAACACAAGTGTCTTGAATATGAACTACCTCATTACATTACAAAGCACAAAAACTCTTCAATACAAGTCACAAAAGCTTTCTCTCTCACTATTCTTACATATACTCATTAAAACCAGGGAAACTCTGTTCTCTTTTTAATACCTCGTATCTCTCTCTCTCTCTCTCTCTCTCTCTCTCTCTCTCTCTCGCGCGCTCTCTCTCACTCTCTCTCTCTCTTTCGCTCTCTCTGGAGGTCTCCATAGCAGAAGATAGAGTTGGCCTGCTTTCCATGCCTGGGAGCATTGCCTGCCCTCCTCCGCTTCACTGCCCTGACTCTCTCTCTCTCTCTCACTCTCTCTCTCTCTCACACACACACACACACACACACACACACACACACACACAGACACACACACGCGCGCGTGCATGTACACACGCACACAAGCACATGTGCACGCATACAGTATACACCAACTTATTCACTCAAGCGCAGTAATTGTACTGCACACACACACACACACACACACACACACACACACACACACACACACACACACACACACACACACACACACACACACACACACACACACACACCACCGGAGAGTGCATATGATGCCAGCTAAGCCTCCAGTTCACCCAAAGCCGTGGCAGCCTTGCCTCAGTCTCAGCCCATCCTCTTGGCCAATGGTGGAGCCCCAAACTCCGACTGGGACAGGGACCCACAACAACAGCAACAACAACAACAACATACAGTACACAAACTCACTCCTGAGGTGACAAACTTTCTATAATATCAGCCATCACCTGAGAACTAACACGCAGTAACAACTTGTGTGGCATTCGTGTGGCGAAACAGGTCAATGACTACAAAACTGGGTGACCGAAGACATTGGTTTTAGAAAATACCCACATGTGTGTGTGTTCGTGTGTGCGCGTTCGTGTGTGCACGTTCGCGTGTGCGTCAGTGACAGAAAGATGAATAGTTTGTGTTTTATTTTTTTTCTCAGAGCACCAAGGCTATTTTTTTCCTCTGCTGCGAGGTGGGATCGACGTAGCCTATAGGTCTTCCATAGCTCCAGGGGGAGAGTGGCTTTGAGCGGGCTGTTAGTCTTATCGCCACACGCACGCACACACACACACACACACACACACACACACACACACACACACACACACACACACACACACACACACACACACACACACACACACACACACACACACACACACACACACACACACACACACAGAGTCCCCTCTGACCCAGGCTGTTTCCTGCCCCTGGCTGATCTATGGGCTTACGCCTGCCCTGTGACTATGGAGGGAGAGGGAGAGAGAGAGAGAGAGAGAGAGAGAGAATGAGGAAGAGAGGGTGAAAGAGAGAGGGAGGCAGAGAGCAAAAGAACGACACAGAGATAGAGAAATGGGGGGAGAGAGAGAGAGAGAGATAGAGCGTTCTGTACTGTATGTGCATATCTGGGCAGCCTGTCCCAACGAATCGATATCCGTCTCGTATCCGTGAGCTGTGCCTGACCTCTGGCCGACCTTGTCCAGCATCAGTGGCCGGAGGTTCACTTTTGTGGGGGTCTGAAAACATGCGAGGAACACAGCATTTTACCACACGCGAAGGTCTGGGGCAACAGCCGTTCATTTGAAGATTGTGAAAAGTCCCTCCGACTTAAACCTTCTTTGCTGTTAAGCCACTGCAATAACGGTGACCAATCTGTATGGTAGAAATGTTTAACCCGGTGTCGGGTAGACTACGGGGTAGTATACCAAATGTCAGTAACTTGTATCTTGATCTATATACACAAGTTTCTTGGGGGAGTTAGTGCTGTAGGTAGCACTAGCCACTGCTGCTGAAACGTGTGAAATATAAAACAAAAAAAACTAGAAAAGTGCGCTCCTCTGAGCGCAGATCCCCGCCAGGCCAGGTTGCCTACCCAGGGCCTGCAAAGTTTGGAACACAGTCATAGCCAATTGGAATGGAACCTGCGAAATCTTACTGATACATCTTGATCACATGACTGCAGAGATACTTTTAATATGTACCGATTTGTGTGAGGTTTGGACAGAATTTGTAGGAGTAGTAGCAAAAAGTGTGTTTTGAAGAAAACGTGAAATGGCAGAAAATCTAGTCGGGCATAAATGGCTGGGGCCTATATTTTGATTGTACGACCTACGGTTCAAGAGTTATTGGCCAAAACGTGAAGTGGTTGTTATAGCGCCACCATCTGGCCGATTTGAAAAGGCTGTGGTGGAGGCTCTTCCTTGGCCTACTGGCAGTACAGTATGTGTGCAAAGTGTCATGGCAATCAGTTCATGATTTGGGGCATTATGTGCAGGAGTTTTTGCCAAAATCTGTATAAGTAGTAGCGGTTCAGGAGTTAAGGGCCAAAACGCGAATTGGCCTGTGGTAGCGTCACCATCAGGCCGAGTTGAACAATTTGGGTCTGAGGTTCATCCTTGGCCTTCAGGGAGTGTGTGCACAGTTTCACGCGTATCGGTCCAACAGCGCTAGAGATTATCTGTTCACAGACAAGCAGACGGACGGACGGACGGACGGACAGACTCACAGGAGCGAAAACACAATAATAACATAATTCAAGGCAGAGAGACTAAAAGTATCTTTCAGGTTGTTGGTGTGCAAATGATTATACTGTATATGGGAGTGTAATGTATATATGTTTGTGCGTGTTGTACACACACACACACACACACACACACACACACACACACACACACACACACACACACACACACACACACACACACACACACGTATGAGTGAGCCTGTGTGTCTTTGCGTATTTGTGTTTTTGTGTGTGTCTGTACGCATGTGTGCACATGTATTTGTGTGTTGTTTGTGCGTGTGTGTCAGAGAGCAACTCAGAGCTTGCCTTGTCATTAGTTTGCTAGTGGGATTCAGCCTTGCGTGTTGTTGGTGCTGCGCTGATACAGCGGCTCCAGCTCCTGGGCTGAGTGGGTCTGCGGGTGCTAGCCGCCGCCGGCACTAATTGAACCCTGCCACTAAGGTAAGGTAAGGGAGGAGGAGGAGGAGGAGGAGGCTGTCACCGAGGGAGAGCGAGAGAGAGGGAGAGAGAGAGAAAGAGAGAGAGGGAGAGAAAAAAGAGAAGGGAAAAAAAGAGAGCGATGAGGGCGAAGAGCCCCTGGGGGGTTGGGTCCCTGCCTGCCTGCCTTTTCTCCGTTCTTTCCAGACCCCCTCCCTCCCTTCCTCCCTCCCTCCCTTCCCTTCCCGCCTGCCCGTCTAAATAGCCGTGCCGGCGCTCCAGGGCTTCCTGCGCCTTATCTGCTGATAATTGGGCACTGGAGCTCCACAGCTCGCTTATGAAATATAGATTCCTGACGGAGAGAAGGGAGGGGGGGGGGGGGGGGTGCGAGGAGAGAGGGAGGTGTGTGTGGAGGGGGTGGGTTGGTGAGATACGCAGGCAGAGAAAAGCCCCCGGTCGTATCAGAGAGTGCGGAGCCTTGTGGGCTCCGATTGGAGGCTGCAGAGGCTCTGCAGCGTTGGCTCGTTTAGCTAACGCCGCTGCCCCGATAGTTAGGGCTAAGGCCTGTGTGCTGAGCCGCGAACACACTGTCAAAGACAATTGAAAAACAACACTTTGTTCTCATTGTTTGTTGCCTCCGCTGGGTACAAAGAGCTGCAAATTGCAGGGGTGAACGTTTGTTGTGCAGTTACTTTGTCCCGGAACATGTAAAATCTATCAAGCGATTCAAGACACGTAGAGGTAAATTGCCCCATACATATGCAACAAAATGTTGGCCCTCACTGCAAACTTGCCTTTAACTGTTAAGCTCCACCACATAACCTATCGATGGTGCACATTTATCAATTTGTGTATTTCTAACATGAAGCATTCATGTATATGCTCTAAAGTGGTGTGAATCAGTACCCACTACCCAGTGTACCTACAGTATGACATCATTTGAGCGTGTCCAGAAGAAGGTATGGTTATGAAACTCTGTGTTAGTCTGTGTATGAATGGGTTGGGTATTCCTTGGTGGATGAATGTTGTTTTCCGGTAGTGAGGTCGCAATGCTAAGCTACAGTCCCATGGGGTAAGGTTATTGGTCTGCCACGGAGACCAATACCCCAGAGTGAGAGAGAGGCAGAGAGGAGTCTCCTGGGTGTTCTACCCACAATGGAGCCTTCTCATCCAAAGCTCCTCATTACCTTTTTTACCTTTGAGCAAAGTCACCTATTGGGAATTGTGTTATAAGACTGAAAAAGTGCCTCATATGGAGAAGTTTGACTGAATATGTTAAAACATAATATATAATTCTGAGCCATGCTCCCAATAATGGACACAGGTTCAAACCCCTGTCTGTGGACTACAGTGTGACCTTGCTGGCCTGACAAAGAAACCTGCACAACAGGTTTCACTCCGATAAATATTTTACTAACAAAAAATGTGTCAGTACATCATAGGCCAGACACCAATTGGCCAACAATTTGGCCTTCCTGGGGTGGAGGAACGCCAATTTGGCCGATGTGCTGGTCGTGATGTACTGACACATTTTTTTCATAGTAAAAAAATGTTTTGGAGCAAAATCTGTTGGGCAGACTTTTCCTTTTTATACTGTTGTTTATCCTGTCCTGCACCAGTGACCAATGGATGTGCACAGCATTCTCATTTGAACTCACAAAGAAACCCATCATAACTTGTTACCTGACCTGTCCTATACTGCCTTCCACTCTGCATTCTGCTTTGTCACTTTAAGCAAAAACACTAGGTGGGCAGACTACTTACTTTAAACGTTGGATAATCTGACTATTAAACATTAAAACAGCTTTGAGCTTCAATAGCAGTGCATAAACACACACACACACACACACACATTAATATTTTTCTTCCTACAGTACCAGCGTCTCTCCTTCTGGTCTATCCTGTTGTATAGTTCATTTCAAATCCACACACACAGACAGGTCTGTACACGTCCCAATTAGCTAGTGAGCGGTTGGGTTAATGAATGGGCCGCTACCTGCTCGGCTGTGGGAGGGAGAGTGGGAGGCAGATGAAAAAGACAGACTGGAAGGCAGACTCCTCTCAGCATGTCAAGCAAAAGCGGTTTCGCCAGCTCTGTGGTCTTGAGTGGAGTGTTTCTTTTGTGGGTGTATAGCAACGGGCACATGGAGTACGAAGCAAGAGCACATTTTGTGTATACGTGGGAGGGAGTTTTGCAGAAATAAATAATATTAATTAGGCTGATTTACAAGTCGGGTGACGTATCACTCAAAAAGAAATAATGTATTTTTTAGCTGAAACGAGTGTCATCATCAACTCTTTGTTTTTTCACTTGAAAATATGTTATTTCTGTTGAGCAACACATCACACCACGCTGTCACCAAAGCATAAACTGGTGATTATTAAAAAGTAAAATACTGATTGTGGATTATGGCCAAGAAGGCTTTTCATATATGAAATCTCTTCTACATGACTTCGGATTCTCACACTCTACAAAGTCATTGAAAAAGCTGGTGGGCAATCAGCGCAACTTCATTTATCTTGTTCATGACACTTGGAAATAGGCCAAAGCAGGCATGTACCATAACTTGTTGGTAAAATGCAAAAAACACTTTCCCTCAAGTGCTTTTATAGCTTTCCCCTGTTCCTCTGTGAGTAGAACTAGAGGATCTTTGCTCATAACTGTTGATATTTTCCATTTCAAAATGAGAAATACAGATGGGAAGAATTTATGTATTATCCTGCTATAAATGCGTGAAATCTCTGCGTATGGGCTGTATTTGTCTGTAGTTCATGTATCTCAGGAAACGTCTGACTGATCGACTTCAAACTCAGCCGATTCAACCGATATGCCCATATGCATGGCCATATTTGGGCATATATGGAGATGAAATCTCTGCATGCTTGCAAGTCCATCTGTCCCCTGCATATCTCGAGAACCGTCTCGCCGATCAACATCAAATTGTCCCCTGTTTAGTATCTCGAGAACCGATCGACCTCAAACCCAGTGTGCGTATCCCAGAGTAGCCCACTTGGTACCCATTATCATAGTATTTCAGGCCAGTCTATGACCTCAGTACTATGACGTCATATTGATGACACCAGAATCTCCATATATGGGCATAAAATGGACAGACAGACAGATCAAACTCGGCGCGAGTGTTGCAGAGGACTTGAGGGAGTGCGGTGCTCCACTGTGTGTGTGTGTGTGTGTGTGTGTGTATGCATTTTGAACAGGCAATGCGGCAAACCACCCCCCATTGCTGTAAACGTGAGCCACTAGGCAAGTGCCTGCACCAATCAAGCCGATAGCCTCGCGCATCAACAGGCGCTGCATCCGAGTTGGCAAGCCAGAATTGTTTTGAAATTGCACATAGTATTTGACAATGACATACACATTAGGCTATCTAATGTTAGCGGGCTAGCTAGCTGGCTACATAATAAGCTACATACGCAAACCGACTGGCTGCAAGCGGGCGCCGCACATCCATCCTGCCAACGGGAGAGCAGCATAGCCAATGAAAATGATCAGGCATGGTCACATTTGTCAAGTTGTTCTAGATACATACACCTCACAGCACAGCAGTTTGGCTTGTGTTATGATAATGAGCTTTATTTATTTAGAACTTTTCATACATCGAAATGCAACGCAAAGTGCTGTACAATACAGCAAAAATATAAACAGATGAAAAACAATACAGTATTGATTGATTGATTGAATACTTTATTTAGAAGTTTACAGAAAAAAAGCTCATGAAAGTACAGTTCAAATACAAGGTCAACTAAATAGGATTAAAAAGCCCAAGAAAGCCATTGGCTTGTTTAAATTGGGGTCCTTATGTACTCAATTCATAGTTACACTAAATTACAGACAGATATACACTACTATGGGGGGGTTGTTAGGTTATGACTTTTACAAGGGGCAGTTTCGAATTGCAGCCACCTGAAGGTACTCTTTTAGGGCAGTTTTGAAGGAGAGTAGGGTTCAAGTAAAAGTCAAAACAGATGAAAAACAATACAAAAATCTAAAGCAGATTTAAACAACAAAACAGCAGCAATATCTAGGTGCTGAGCAATACATATCATAAGATGCTAGTTAAAAGCTAAGTTAAAATGGTGGGTTTTCATTTGAGGTTTAAAGATGTTGACTGTGCTTGCCTCCCTGATTTCTTGAGGTAATGTGTTCCACAGATTAGGGGCGTAACTGATGAATGCAATGCGGCATCACCAATTTTCTTCTAGGTATTAACTGTAATCTCTAATAGACCTGCCGAAGAAGATCAGGTTATCATAAACAAGTATTAGTTATACAAATGCGTTCATATTTTCAGTTTTCTTATTTCTTTAATATAAGTATACAGTGGGGTCCTGATTCAGGGCTAGTTGCATTGTAGCTGGTCTGCATGTCATTGAGACAATCAGAATAAAAAAAACAAGTTGGGGAGAACTCATCCCAGGCATGATACTACAGTATCTGTAGTTTAACCTCTGTGGAACACACACGCACGCACGCACGCACGCACGCACGCACGCACGCACGCACGCACGCACGCACGCACGCACGCACGCACGCACGCACGCACGCACGCACGCACGCACGCACGCACACACACACACACACACACACACACACACACACACACACACACACACACACACACACACACACACACACACACACACACACACACACACACACACACACACACACAATCTTTTCAATTACAGCTGAACATCTAAATGGTGGCCAGAAGTCCAAAGCATCATACCCCTTTAAAATCTACCAGTAGCTCTATCAACACATTGACCAAAGCTACCTTGGGGAGCACACAAGCAACAACAATAACTCACCTGTTACCCCTGCCCCCCCGCCCCCTTATTCTCCCAGCCTTTATTTACGGGACACAAATGCCAGCGCCGGGTTACGTATTGATTTTGGCGTGGACAGGCAGCAGCGCTCCCCGTTTCATTTCCCCTGGACCACCACTGGGGCTCGGCTGGTCAATAGCAATTGCAATTCCCGGTACCGGGGGCAGACAAATTCATTTCAATTACAATTAGCATGGCGGCCCGCTGGCTGATTTATGGCCTTGTTTTCCTTCCCGTGCGTCCCCCCGCGCATTAATCACCCCCACGCGGGCCTGCATGATCCTCACTTCATCTACTGTACCTGCCAAGGCAGCCGCCCAGTCGCACATTCCTGGACCGCTATTCCAATCCCCTCCTGTTTTCCTTTTCTCACACGGCCTCTCTCTCTCTTTCTCTCACTCTCTCTCTCTCTCTCTCTCTCTCTCTCTCTCTCACTTCTTCCCCCCTTCCTCCATGACTGCAGGGAACAGTGGGCGTCCTTAACTCACACCTGACAGCGTCCTAGGAGCAGGGCTGCAGTTAACTCCGCGTCAGAGCCCGTGATTGGCTTTCATTCATCACACGTAATGAGCAGATGTTCCAGAAAGGGGGGGTGGTGGGGATTCCTTCTTAGGAGAAGAATACTTTCATCCATAAGATTCTTGATCATACTGAAGCCAGACATAATTTGATCTTACTTAATTTGATCTTTAAAAAATGAAAAATCCCCCATTTCGCCCATCTTTGCACACGCACACACTCACACACACACACACACGCACACGCACACGCACACGCACACAAGCACATTTGCGACCACAGTCACACATACAAACAGTAATAAAATCCAACCCTGTCACCTGACTTACTCCCAGGGTATATAACTGCAGGATAAACATGTCCATTATGTATTTACGGCCTCTGGTCATGTGCTGCGGCTCATAAAGCAGACTTGGAGAGCTTTCTGTCCCGGCTGGGAAGGCTGTTACACCCGACAAACTTCGCTTCCCTTCCCCTCACTTCACATTTGGTTACCATCAGGCAGGGATTAACCAGCGAGCCCGCTTTGGAATCGTCTGGAAACGGTTTGGGACAGAGAGCTGTCTCTCCCCGTCCTTCCTTGTTCTCCTGCGTGCCGCTGTCGGAGACTGAGTCACTCAGGACCAGGCGGTTTCCACTGGGACATGGTACCAGTCCCTGGTGGCCACGCTCGGTCTTACTTAGGGCCTCGTCTTCATTCCAACGTCTAAGAAACTAGCTGGGGTGCTGCCCTGCCCTACCAGCCCCTCTTTGAAGCCCCCATCTCAGAGCCCCTTGTGTGTGTTTGCGTGGGCAGGGGGGGAGGGGGGAGGGGGAGTGGCGACCAACGCGACGGTGCTCCTTTAGTTACGGGAAAGCTAGTGATTCAGTGAGCCAATAAAAACACAAGGCAGTGGGCCGCTCTGGGCAGACTAAACATCTGTTTGGACAACTTCAAGTTGTGTGTGTGTGTGTGTGTGTGTGTTTGTTTGTGTTAATGTGTGCGCCTACACAAGCTTGTGCATGTTTGTGCATGTTTACCCGTCTGAAACGAGGGGGGTACCTTTGCCACCTTATATTTAGAGGAAGCAAAGATTTCTGTATATCTTGAAATCTTGAATTTGACATTGAATTAACTGAAAGTAGCCTACTGGACAAGTACACACTGATCTACAGTTTTTATTTTTTTTAATCTCCCCAATTTCGTCGTTGCCCCATTCCCCCATGTTTATATGTTCCTGTCACTGCCAGTGCCAACCCCTACCTTTGGCCTTGGGGAAGGTGTGTAGACAACCACATGTCTCCTCCGATACACATAGAGTTGTCAGCCACTCACTCGTATAACGCATGTGGAGGAACACGCTATTCCTCCCAGTTCCGCTCCCTGCTGAACAGGCGCCCCGACCAAACTGTAGGAGTTGCTAGTTACAGCGACAGAGAATGTCCTCCCCTGCTGGCTTGCCACCCATGAACATCGCCAATTGTGTTTGATGGAGTCCTGGAAGCACCAGGGAGGAATCAAACCCCAGTCTCCAGTCCACAGTGGTGGGCAGGTACTTTACCCCTGCGCCACCCAGATGCCTACAAGCATGCATAATTGCGTTATGGGATTAAATACAGATGATTCAGTGGAACTACATGTTGTTGCAATTTACTATAAGGGGGTCTACATGGGTTTCCAACCCTGATATCCCTACAGGTTCTATGCTGTATGACCTCTGTGTGCTCTGTTGTTAAACACCTGAGTGCTGACTGAAGAGATTCAGTCTCTGTCTTGACTTCCATACAGGAAGTTGGGTCTAACACTCCACACACACATAAGGAGAGGAGACAGGAGGGGGGGTCAAGAAAGAGGGGAAGGGGTTAAGTGAGAGGGACCGACAGCGAGGGAGGGAGGTAAAAGAGAGAGAGAATCAGGATTCACAAACAAGACAGGAAGCTGTGGAGTAAGCAGTGGGCAGAGAGTTGCTGAGGGACGAGGGCGAGAGACAGAGACATATGATAGAGAGGGGGGGACATGGCGAGACAGAGAAAGATGAATCGTGCCTCCGCTGGTTTTGAAGTATTTATGAGGATCTTCAACCAACACTGGACCTCCTCCTTCTAACAGAGCTGTAGCGTTAGCCCAGTGAGAACTTACTGTACCCACCGAAGCTTCAACATAGCCTAGTTGTATTTTGCTAACTTTTTCAACATCAGAAAAGCCGATATCTCTGCATATCCACATGGGGGATGTGGTTGAAGTCAGGGATGTGAGGGTGAAATCGAGCAGAGCATCAACCATCACTCTCATGGAAACAAACAAATAATTACGCTCTTCCAGACATAAAATGGCTCTCTTGTAGCTAGTCTGTGCCCTTTCCCTTGTCTCTGACTTATAACTCCTATTCAAATTCCCATTCAATGAACGTGCCCCCTTCGACCCCCATCCTTCTCTCAACATGCCTGTGCATTATCAGGTGCAAATGGTATATCCTACATTTTATCAAACTCTTTCCTTGTTTTGGAATTAATTTATTTCATCACAGCTCTACCCGATGCGTTTCCAACAAACAATATTTTGCCTCCCACCCCTCTCCCTCTACACTTTCAAATACACAAAACAAGCAGACATGCATGCACGCACACACAGACAGACAGACAGACAGACAGACAGACAGACAGACAGACAGACAGACAGACAGACAGACAGACAGACAGACGCACATAGAATAAGCTACCCTGAGAGGGAGTGCTGTATTGGGTTTTCTCCAGGAAGTGTGGCTCCTCCAAAGCTCTGGTCAGATGAAAGGCGAAGAGGCGTATCGATCGACCCAGGGAGGGGGCAGGCGGTGGGGGCAGAGCCTGCGGTGAGCCTGCCTGATGCAGGGCTGCCAGCCAGCCGCGGAGCAAGAGGCCAGAGACAGGAGGGGGGGATGGAGATCTGAAAGGAGGGAGGGCAGTGGGCTGTCGCTGTGGCCCCGTGGCTCACCCGTAACCCCCTAAACCCCTCTCTGTACAGAATGTACAATACACACACACACACACACACACACACACACACACACACACACACACACACACACACACACACACACACACACACACACACACACACACACACACACACACACACACACATTACACATTTGTATTACTATACTTGTGAGGACATCAATACTTTAGGACAGCCATTTTATGAATGCCATTTAAAAAAAATATATATTTTGCCATTTTTAACCGTAAGCCTAAAGCCGAAAAACAGCAGATCTATAAGCCCACAACGCGTCGCAGCGCGACGCGTTGTGGGCTGATCTGCTGTTTTTCGGTGCATGACACTGGCGCGCAACTAAGTATAAATCATGTTTAACTCTAATTCCAATCCCTAAACCTAACCTCTAAATGTCTAATCCTAACCTGATTGTTTTTCTAATTGTAAACGTATCTCTAAAAATTTAACGTTTTTTAACTTTAAAACAACCATTTGTCTTGTGAGGACCAAGAAAACGGTCCTCACAATGTATATTTCTTCACATTCTACTATACTTGGTCCTCGCAAGTATAGTAATACACACACACACACACACACACACACACACACACACACACACACACACACACACACACACACACATGCTCAGTCTACTGTTGTTGATGAGAGCTGTCAGAAAACGGGGCAACATGGCCGAGAGTGAGAAAGAGGGGCTGACCCACAAGCTGCCACACACAGACGCGTGCGCGACATGCACACACAAGAACTCTACTGTACTTATTCCCTTTTTTTATTTTAGAATAGCGTCCGAGCATGTGATTTCTAAATGTCTTTAACAAATTTGATTTCGTGGAAATAGTATCTTGCTGATCTGTGAAAAGGTCATCTTCAGGTTATCTTTAATGAATACGTTTAAATGTAGTCCAATCTGTATGGAGTACAGAGTATGTTAATACAATATAATGTATACAATTGGGGTGGTTGTATTTTGTCTCCCTGTTCTTCTATTGAGACATTTATATTGTGACAAAGGTCATGTCTCAGCTAGACACAGGATCTGATACTAATTTTTTACCTGATGGTCAAGATTCAAAGTTATATAGTGCAGCTAAGAGAGATGGAAAAACCCTATATACACATGTACTTAAAGGAAGCATTCTTTCTAAAACACTTTTTAAAAACATATATGTATGTGATATATACCTTGCATTTCTGACACTGTTTTCTTATTTGATGGTGTATTTTTCATGTATTGTTGTTAGGTGAAGGAACGTAACCATCAGATTTCGGTGTTAGCCCCTCAAAATAAACTCTGCAATTACAGTCACGACGCGTTGTGAGCCTGTAGATTGGCTATTGTCGACACGTGACACCGTCATACGACAATGCATAATTCGAGCTAAAGACATCATTCTGAGAAACATAGAAAACCACTAACTGAAAGAAAAGTAGGGAACCAAGTTGAGAGAAAATGGTTAAACCAAAAAGATGAATTGCGATGCGGTGGAAGAGTGCGGACCAGCCAACATCAACTCTGGACTCCTGAATCGAGGAAAGATAAATTACGGCACTTCATCAAAAATATGTCCTAGAATATGTTGAATGTCATGGATTGAAGATAAGTACCGAAGTCTAAGTCTCAGAAGAGGTGGAATTTTCTGGTGGAAAATTCTACTTGTTTACAAAATTCAAAAATCAAGTCAAGTCAAGTTTATTGTAGAGCCGTTAATCACAATTACAGCCTCAAAGGGATTCAAAGACAAGTCCACATTTAACAAAGGAAACAAATGACACCGCCTGTCTGCTGTCTTTAGACCCTCAGTCAGGCGAGGAAAACTCCCAAGAAGAAAGCCTTGATGGGAAAAGAGTAAAGACCCCCCTCCAGGATGGACAGGTGTGCAATAGGTGCCAATTGGGCAATGGCCAAATGCAAAACAAACAGAAGGACAAAACTACAGTAGACAGTAGTACAGTAGAAGTACAATATTGCTAATAAATAAAACACAACAAGGGATTTCAAAAGGTTCACAGGATGATTGCCATAAAAGATGGTGCTGTCTAACACAGATCAGTTGAGGACACACAGCCACAGGCCAAGAGTGGAAGGGGGGAAAAGCATGGTAACATGCTTAAAATGATTGGCGTCCTGTTGCCCCCACTTCCATAGTGAGCAAAATGCTTTGAGAAGCTAATCTGTAGCATGTTACTGCCCACCTTGGACCCTGACCAATTTGCTCATGGCAAAACAGTTCTACAGACAATGCCATATAGCCACAACAATCCAATCCACACTGCCCACCTGGAGAAGAACTCATATGAGAATGCTGTTTGCTGTTTGGTTGGATCCTGGATTTCCTGTCGGGTCAATAGCAGTTGGTGAGGATGGTCTCCAACACCTCTGCTCAACACAGGAGCACCCCAGGGCTGGGTCTTAAGCCCCCTCCTCTACTCCCTGTACACTCATGACTGCGTACAGTGACTTGGTAATTAAAGTTTGCTGACGACAATAACAGGCCTGATTACCAACAATGACAAGACTGCCTACAGGAGAGAGGTCAACAACCTCACACAACAGTGGTGCCAGGAGAACAACCACTCTTTCAACATCGACAAGACCAAGGAGCTGATCATGGACCACAGGAAGAGAGGAGGAAGGCTGGACCCCATCGCCATCTACGGGTCTGCTGTAGAGAGTCAGCAGTTCCAAGTTCCTCACGTTTAGAATCAGAATAAACTTTATTGTCACATCACAGGTTTACAGGTGTAAAGAATTGGGTGAAATTAGTTTTTTGTGCAAGCTCTATCATTTTTGTTATTTTTAGTACATTGAAAAGAACGATAATTCCCATCACCACTACCTGCCTCAGTTTGTGTTTGCTCATGGCCAGCTCACAATTTCTCTCCAGGGAAAGAGAACCAGCAGTGTGAAAGTTTTTATTGTGGCAGATGAGGAGGGAATAACTGACAACAAGGACCTGCTCTGTCTCCAAGTCATTCATTCAAACAAATGTTTGTAATAACTTTGTTTTGATAATTGATCAAATAGGCTCTCTCTCCCCCTACCTCCCTCTCTCCCCCTCCCTCCCTCCCTCCCTCTCTTCCAATTGCCCTTCCTTCCCCCTCTCCATCTCCCTTCTTCACCTTCTCTCTCTCTCCCTCTCTTTTGGTCTCTCTATCTTTCTTCTCTGTCTATCGCTGATTGAGCTCTGGTCTGACATCACACAACAGAAACCATTGACAAAACAACAGCTATTTGCACTGTTGTCTACTTGTGCAATGTCAGTGCTGTGATGTCAGGCATGTCCATATTTGGGCATAAGGGATGACATCCTTGTTGAGTACGGCATCATTTAGTGAGTTGAGTGGGTGAGAGAATTACTGCTGTTTTGTCCATGCACCTGATGAGCTGTGCGACAAAGCAGCATGTTTTGCCGGTGTAATGGAGGCAGTGAAGTGAGGGAGTGGTGAATTGATGAAAAATGTATGAACTTATCATAGCCAGTAGCCACGGGAACTTGGGGTGCTAAACAAATATTATTTTCTGATGGGCCGCTGTGCCATAGCCTGCTCTGTTTATGTTCTGGTTGGCAGGCTGCCATGCCATACTGTCTTAATGTGTCTTATGTTCTGATGGAGCAGTGCGCCAATACTGTTATATTTAACTGCATCACACAAGTTGCAATACAGTATTGCAACGTGTGTGATGTCCCCTTTCTCGCCATCCTGAATTTCATTCTAAATAGGTTTCTGCCATTATATAACAGCGTAGCCTAATGCCTACTAATTAATTAGGATTTAAAGCTCAGATTGTGTGTGTTGTGACAGCTGAAGAGCACATAATTTCTCTGTCCGCCATACCCCACACCCATGAGGAAAAACATGAATCCTGCGGCTATGGAACTTGTTGTCGAAGTCTTTCGACTACAGATTCAGCAATTGTTCACCTTAGACCCAAGAGGCTATGTTGTCAGTCAGCTATGATGTCACATCAGTATTGTGACATCAGGCATGTCCATATTTGGGCATAACCCAGCCCAACCATTTACTGTGATGTAACCGTTGCCTAACAACATCGATTTGCGCTGACAGCAGGGATCTCCATACATCAGCATAATCAGGGCACACACACCCACGTGTATTCTCCATATAATGGGCATCACTATGTTATGTGCCATCAGACACAACAGAAACCCTTGTTTAACAACACAGATTTGAGATAAAATCACTATACTGTAAATAAAAATTCAAATATACTGTGTGACAGGTAGGCTACACAAATAACAGAGGGACGTGCGTAATTGATTCAAAGCCACTTTCTTTAAAAGCATTTTCTTTGTCCAACTTCGTGCCACTAGTAGGCTGAATGACTAAGCATAAGCACGCTTTTCCTTTGAAGCCAACCAAAAGTCCTATCAGAGAAAGGCTTCAAATCTAACAAGAGATTAAATCATTTTGCCACATGCCAGAGGAATTAATTCACTAAAATGCTTTATCAGCTTCACCGAGCCAATATAGGTCCATGTGGACTTGGGCAGGGGGCGTGCCCGACCCCCTGTGCTTTGTGCCCCAGGGGACAGATCGGCCAGGGCGGCTCACTAATTGAAACGTGTCGGCGACTCATCGACGTCAGGGCTCCAGTTTCAAGGCTATTTCGAACCGCATTGCTGATTGCTGGTTTCACATCACACAGCAAAAAAAAATCAATAGTAGCTGCTAGACCTGGGGTTTATTCTTTGCAAGCAGGCATTAATGCTTTACAAAGGGGATTTGATATTCATCATTTGTCATTTATCTTTGTAGGTCCGTTCAGACATTAATAGAATATAAAAAATGCCCAGAGTTGTTGCCTGCCTACAAACACAGTGAAGTTAGAAAAACAAAATCACTTTCAGACTTCATCAGTCTGCTTTCCACTTAATCCACCAAATAAGGCTGGCAATGGCTTTTGACTAGCTACTTATTTATTCTTGTCACTTTACCCCAAAACACATTTTCTTTTTACATCTCGTCAATGAAAGAAATCCTACCAATCCTCATTGGGGTCTTGTTATGGTAAAGCAGCTAATGTAATTTACATAGGCGTTGCTGTTCAATTCAAGAGGTTAAATCTGGCACCATACGGCATTGAACAAATAATCGCAACTAGAAAATCTGCTTAATAGTGCAGATATCTGCCACGGTGTCAGTTTGTCTAGAACATGTTGCGATGCTTCTTTTGACCAATAAAATTTCATGATGCATTAACCTACATACACATGAAGCACCGACAGTCAGTGGCCTCTGGAGGTTTACAACGAAATGGTGTGTGACCAGTTCTTCCTGGCCGACTGGGCCCATATTAAACCTTTTTCTGTTGGATTGGATTGTGGTGTTACAGTATTTGTTCAGAAGCTATGCATTTTCTGACAGGCCACAGCCACACACACCCACCGCCACGCCCCCTTTTGGTAATTGAGCGTGAAAATGTAATCAGTTCTTCATTGGTCCAGGATTAGTCTAGGCCAGAACCAACATGTCCACCAAGTTTTAACTTTTCCACAAAGTTTTCTGCAAATTAATTCATAATTGCTCGAGATAGCTTGATAACAGACAGTCAAATGGACAGACAATTGAAAACATTACCTCCTTGGTGAAAGTAATTCATTATCCCTTACGGTTCCATTTGTATACCGTCAAAGTTAAATGACACTCAGGATTTTAATGTGTATATGATCAAGAGGTAATTCTTTTGAGAGACACACTGGTGTTTCCTGCATTTTGCCCAAAGGTCTAATTTCGTACTATACTGTGGTCATTCATGGAACTGTCCGTATGAAAGAAGCTTTATTTTTATTCTATTGTTTGAAATCAGTAAGTGGGATCTCTTGAAGGCTAATGCTGTACTATCTGGGCTTGGCTCTTGGCGCTGCTACCCTTCAAACACACAGTGAGCCCTTTGAAAAATGGATTGCGGAAGAGATAAGAAATAATTTATGTTCCTATCACTGCCTCGCACAAATATGGTGGGGAATATTGTGCCAATAACTCCCACAAACTCAGAGAGGCACGCTATCTTTTACTGCACAAATTATTAACGGCACAAGGGGGAACGCCATGCATCTTATGCCAGATAGACCTGGCTAGTTGCTTGTTGAAGCTTTGGGTTGGCCACCAGGCTGCATTATCGCAGATTAGAACAAAAAGCTAAATGTGTTGAAAAAAACCCAAATTGAATGAATCACGTACCGTTTCAACTTATGACTCCAGCTAATAATGATGATGACAATGGAAATTGTGCAAGAAAGGATGCTCAAAGGATGACGTATTTCTGTAGTCGGAAGCAGGAAGCAAACACCTTCCTGGTTCTCTCGAGTTAATAGGATTGTGATTGTCACTGGTCTGTAGTTTCATTTAGCCACTTAGCAAATGCTAAGTAAAGTAAAAGCTTTCAAAATGTTCAAGTGGAGTATATAGTAACAGCTGATTTGATGTCGTAGAGCAAAACGTGAAAATCCCTTAAAGGTCACCCATTTCAACCTATGTTCATCTTCATATCCTTCATATCTCCTCACCAATGCTCATTATAATATGGTACCATTGTTTTCTACTTGGTCTGTGTCTCAGTGGAGGGCTGTGGACAGTTCAGATGACTAATAGTTCAGATACTAATATCATCAACTAGAGTTTCGGGGGGCTACGCCCCCCTCAACCCCAGCCGCGCACGGGGCCCAGCGTGGCCGTGTGTATATTGGGGGACCCAAATCGCCGGAGTGAAACTGTGGAAAAGTTTTTTTGAAAAAGGAAAAAATTTGAAGAAATAATATTTGTTATGTTTCAGGGGGTCCACAGGGGGTCCGCGGACCCCCTGATGGTCCACTGACCCCCTGTGGAGTGTTGGGACGCGCGGGGACACCCCTGGAACATTGCGGACCATTTCGGTGTTTTTTTTTTTTTCATGAAGGTGGTTGCTTGTTTCTGGCGCAGGCTGTGCAAACCTGGCAACCCAGCGCATGCTGCCGCACGTTTAAGTGGCGTAGCGGCATGAGGGTCTGTGGGGCCGTGGCTCGGTCAGTGAAGACCCTGTAGTGCGGATGATATGTGGCATAGAGGGGCAGATTGTAAATCCACAGAGGAAACATCCGTGGGCTACCATTGGTTCAGCGATGTGTGCGGTCGCCCTGCGGCCCCTCCTCCTCCACCAATGTGCAGTATTGAGAGCCCTGACGTCACAACAATTGGAGCGATGGGCACTGCACTGTGGTTGGTTAGGGTACACCTAGGGCCCAGGTAGAACCCAGTTAAAGCCTGCATGGGCAAACCCAGTTAGGACCCGCCTTGGTCCCACATAAACATGGCTAGTTGGGGCCCACCTAAGGGCCAGGTAGAAGCTACTTATAGCCTGCATGGGCATCGCAGTTGGGACTGAAGTGGATGCCGCTGACATTGCTGACATGGGGTCCATATGGTTTAGCCCACCTTGAAACCATATGGGAACTACGCTGGCATGCTGGCTGTAATGCAAGCGCTGCATCATACCTGCAGTGTGTAGTTTGATGTTGTGTGTGTAGCAGATATACCTGCAGTGTGTAGATCAATGTCCATAGGAAAGTCAATGCCCAGCAGTTGTTTTTTTCCCCAGCAGAGTTTCTAGTGTCTCTGTGTCTCTCTGGAAGAGGTTGCACATGAACTCTGCAGCCGCACTGAGGCGCTCCAACACAAACACTCTGACATTAAGCTGCTTCACACAACAAACATCAGCACCACGCTGCTGTTTGTCCAAAAGACACAATATGTCCTCTCCCACCGACGTCATGTGTTCATTTATCGACAGCCGTACAGACTCCTTTTGACACATTTTACGTCGTTTATCCAGCTCTCACTGACTCTCCACATCGGGCTGTTATTTTGCTGCGATCAAGTCAACGATGTGAGAGATTAGCTATCACAGACGGACGGACAGGGGGTGAAACATAGTCTTGCGCCATGCCTTTCGGCCTGGCGGAGACAATAAAAAACCGAAAGTAAAGGAAATGGCCATTTCTGCAACAGAAGTAGTCAATAAACTATGCTATGAAAACATGGGCCACATTGGCAAAGAATGTAAGAAAGAGGCAATCATGTTGAGAATAGCCGATCTCCAAGCTTACAAAGCCTGTCAACGTGAGGCGTTTCGAGCTTGTAGATCGGCTATTTTCACAATATTTACTTGTGGAACGGAGTCAAACAGAATGGGGGGGTCCCAGATCAAGTACGTGTATTTGGGGGGGGGGGGGGGGGGCGGCGTGAAAGGGTTGATAAACACTGCTCTAATCGGAGCGAAATTATCTGAAATTACTACATGACCATAATGCAGGCTAACATGCGTTGCACGGGGCGGTCCTGCCATTACGTTAGTTACTGTAGTTGCTGTGGAGCTACATAGTTCTCCAGAAGACACACACAAACATACACCATCTACAATGGACGAACTGAGCAGCAATATAGACATTCACCACACGAACGTGCATTGTTGACAAAGTGATTGCACAGCCGCTGCAGGCATGACAACCAGGTTAGCGTTAGCGACATGGCAGCTATCACAGCGCCCTGTCCGTCGTGCTGCAACTGCCTGTGATGGCTACAGCAGTAACAGCAAGCTGTCTGCGATGCCATTGTCTGGAGACTGCTCTTAGCGTGACACGACCAATGAGAGTGAGCGCTGTAGTTGTTGCTAAGATACGGTGGCGTCTCTGCCCCATAGCTTGTAGATCTCTCACACATGATTGGCGTAGGCTGCGTTGCCAGGTCTGACTTTGTGTCTAAGCAATGGTCGGCTTATTTTTGCGCGCCTTTGGGCTCGTTTGCATTGTGCGCACGGCAGCGCTTGTTTAGCGTACGTCAGCGCGACGTGGCAACGGACGTGGCAACGTGAAAGGTGATTGGCTGGTGAAAAGAAACACCCGACGTTACACCAGAAATGGTGCCTGGAGAAAATGGTGACCAAAAAAAAATTTGGAAAAAAAGGAAAAAACCCCCGCAGCGGCTGCCTGCTGTTGTGGTGATGAGGTCGTGCGCACGGTAAA
Organism: Gymnoscopelus microlampas; assembly: GCF_963454915.1. Classification (NCBI taxonomy): domain Eukaryota; kingdom Metazoa; phylum Chordata; class Actinopteri; order Myctophiformes; family Myctophidae; genus Gymnoscopelus; species Gymnoscopelus microlampas. The sequence goes on along the minus strand of NC_139947.1, from coordinate 33,177,363 downwards.
CGGTACGAAGCTGCCTCCCCTTCCGTTTTGTCCGACATTTGGTGAGTAGAATTAATTATGTTGCGCGGTGGAAAAGGTGTAGTGAACAGTGAGATGTCCCCTACGCGAGGCGTAAATTCAGCGCGGCCGGCGTGGCGAGTCAGTTGGCGACATGTGGTGTGGCGGTGCGTTGTTTATTCGATAACAGAGCTGTGGGGTGTGGACACCGAGGGTGCGGAAGTCGGTCGCCATTTATATAGTTAGATTGGCAGGTTTGGTCATTTCAAACAAGATTTCATATATATATATATATATATATATATATGAATGAATGAATGTGAGAACAATGGCTCTATTATAGCACGCTAACTTTCCAAGAAGAGAAAGCCTGCATTTTCCATTAGCTTCGATTCCGCATCGATGATGATCGACTGGTAGGCGGGTTTCTGAATTGCCCACAGCCCTCCTCTGAGACACAGGCCATATTATAATGACCATTAGTGAGGACCATTTATATGAAGAAGTTGAAAAGTGGTCCTTTAAGCCTGTATAATACAGGCTGTATTAACATTTCAGACATTTAACCAAAAACACAAACAAACCATAGACTTTGAGAGATAGAAAGAGTAAGTGCAAAATGCTACCTCGTTTCCGGCTTTTGGGACTACAAACTTACTTTAACGTTACTTTATTGAGGCTATAGCTTGTGTGTGTGCATGCTGTGTGCACGCAAACAGACTAGATATTGCTTAAAGGGAGTGTATCTTTTTTTTAGATTATTATATACGTTTTTAATAGGTCTATAATCCAATAGCAATCATTCAGTTTTTTCAGTTACAGAATTTCTCAGCTCCTAAAACAAACACATTTTCAGGTTGGAATACCAATTTTAGATATCAGTCTACAGGATAGGCCTACAGAGTAAACATGTAAATTTGGAAGTGACGCAACAAAAAAAGTGAGAAGACAAAATTTGAACTGGAACACTATACAAATTAAGCTGATCAATGATGTGGGGTTCTCTTCTCACTCCTGATTAGATCAAATAAGTATCCTGACCTGAAATTTTATTTTATGTTTAAAAAAGAGCTGGAGACATGGGGAAACCCCTGTCACTGAACTAACACTCTATAAAGCAATAATTGCTATCAGAATAATAGAGCTTTAACTTTTTAACAACAAACATCACTTAATCTACACGTGCGCTGGTCTACAAGGATCTACAAGCTCACAACGTGTCACGATATACTGTGTGTGCTGCCTCCGTGCGTGCGTGCGTGCATGTGTGCGTGTGTGGTTGTGCATGCTGCTTGTTTATGTGTGTGAGGACTCAGTGAGCGCCGCATGCATTGTGTTTATCTGAACGGGGTGGGGGGGGGGTGCTGGGGGTGTTGAGGGAGCATACGGGCTGGCTGGGATACGAGGGGTCGGGTGTCCGCTCGCCTCTGTCGGTGAGCGTTGACAGCTACAGACTCTGGTCTAAAATGAGAATCCTCATGGGCCGCCTGCCTGCCCATCCAGCAAGGAAATAAATCCCATGTGGAAGAGCCGCTGTGTGGGATCACAGACAGCCGCCTGACCCCTCAGATCCGCCAAGGGAGGCCAAGGGCGCCGGCACGACAGCGCAAGCCCCCCTCAGCCCCTCCGGGGTCTAATGTTACCCCGCCTGCACGCACGCACGCCAACTCTGAAACACTGAAGCTATACCAGGGACTGTCTTTCTCCGGTTTTGTTTTAAAAAACCCATATTGTGAAAGTATTGTATGATTATTTCATGGAGGTTTAAGTTTTAGGCATAGATTATGCCCCAAATTACATCAATCTAAAATCACCCACTCTTAGTGGCCAGGCCGCCCGTACAGTAGGCGTATTTTCTTTTTTTATGTTCCTGTTCCTAAACCCAGAAAGTGGTGGCAGCTAACTGACCGTACTGAAACTGAAGGACGGTCTTATCGTGCTGGTGTTTACAGACCACACACAGTGCCCCCAAACACTGTCTGTGCTTTGGGACACATCCAGAGCATAAAAAGATTTGAAACATGATGTGGTGTTTTGGACAGATGGAGCGTGTTGAAACCCTAAATTGGCTGCTTAAAAGAAGCATGGTGACAATACAGAATTGCGATCTTCAATATTCATATCATTTTGATATTTAATGTTTTATCTCCCGTTAACTATGACAACTATATATTCATCCAAGTGTGTAGGCCTACATCCCAGACTTGCCACAAGTCGTTTGGAGATATTCTGCCTTAAGAAGAATTATAGTGATGAATCCTAATCTGTTTGGGACTGGGACTTGAACTCAGAGAGAGCCCAAGAGCACATAGATCACTTAAGCCAAGTATTTGCAATGTAATAATTAGTCAGCAAGCAACATGCATTCCAAATAAGGCATAAGTCGCATCCACATATTAGATAAAAGAATGAATTTCAAGATTGTCTTTGACAGGATATAGGGTTTATTTTTCACCAAATGTCAAACCTGCACAGTGATACAACAGAGAGAGCTAGCTAGTAGCCTCAGCTTAATTCAACCACATGCACAGATGGTTTCTCAGTAGCAAGTAGGCCTACTAGTCTGTCATTGTGACATTTGATTTTACACAAAATAATTACTGGCCAGATATGATGTTTTGTGAAGCAATGCTGCTTATGTCCAAAATAAATCTAAATCTAAATAATAAAATCATAAAAATAAAAAAGCCACTCATTATGGCTGCAACACTTGATTTCAAAACCTTGTGAGTTTCAAGACATTCTTCTAATAGTAACTTGTTGTAGAAGCCAACTGGGTCTCTCACAATGAGATGATGTCAAAATGTTTGTCATTTAATTCAGTCCATAATCAGGTTCCACCAAAGTGCTCAACAATGAGCAGTTATTTCACTTCCTAGCTAGCCAATGGTGAATGTTTGTCATAATGCCAGACTTTCATTTAATCTTTCTTTCTCGCTTCTTTTCTTTCCTTTTCTTTTCTTTTCTATTCTTTTTAAAGCGTCTTTCTCATTATATCGTGGGAAATTGCACGTCTAGGGTGGTTGGTCCGCTTTAAATAGTTAATTGCCCTCGCCGTGTCTCCGACGGTGTCTGGATATCGATGGGGAGAGACAGGCGGAGAGACGCTACTTTTTCCAATAGGGGAAGGCCTATATATTTTGCAGCTCATGTCTGAAAGGCTGGCTCCAAGCGCTAGGGGTGGGCTCTCGCTCTCTGATGGTTTTCCAGTGAGTATTTGTCAGGTCAGACTGTGCACCGCCCGGCGGTCTCCGCTCCTCTCCCCGGGTTATTTATTACCTCTCTCCCCCGCCGGCAGCGCTGCGGCTCCGGGGCCGCTGCCAACAACGGCGCAGAGTCGGGGGTGACGTTAGGGGGGCTCTCAACAAACGACGAGCGGTCGTTGAGGGAGGAACGGTCCTAAATATGGACTGAATTTTCAGCCCTTAAGTTTAGTGTGAAGTCACTGTCCTAATGTTAGCAATAAACAGAAGAACGGAATCATAGACTAGTGTATAAGTAGCCTAGTCTATATGACTATTGTATAAATGACTAGTCTATGGCTAGTTTATGACTAGTTTATTCTTTATAGCCAATAGCAGCCTACACTGGAAGCTGATTTTGGACAGGCGTGAGCATTGGTGTAATTTTCACAACAAAACACATGAAGTCCTAACAACAACAAAACGGATTCATCTAGGCCTATTTTGTTGTAAAAAGGAGGACTGTCATTCTCTTGAACAAAAAATACGCAAATAATTCATTATGTTGGCTTACAATTTACTAGTAAAATGACAAGACCAGATTCGCTTTTTTACTTGCTGACTTGTTTAGCTTGGTGCAGATAAAGCTTTGGACCACTTTACAAGGAAATCAAATCCAGTCAAATTAAGATGTTATCAGAATAAGAAACAGAATATTTTCTGATAAATAGAAAATAAAAGCAGATTTCAATTGCACCTTTACAGATCAGGTAGCTATACTACTCTAACAATAGCATACCAAGGAAATCGATCATTTCATTGTATCGCCCCCACACGAAAGAGATGATGGAACAATAACATCACAGTACACAGTGAACCTTCCTTTTTAAATGTGAAAGTTGAAATGATCATGCTGTAGTTTGGGGAACCCCTCGGCGAAGAACCTCTCTGTTATGGAACATAGATGAGTCACGACCAGGCGATAAGGAGTGGGCCGTGAGTGGGATGGGGTGTCCCCTTTATGACTGGTTTCACCAGGTCTCTCCCAAAGGTGAACCCTGACGCCAGCCCACGCCTATAGGTTTCCACCTACACGAGTCTTGTGGTAAATGGGGGAGATTTGATTACGAGATAATCAAAGTCAAATCAAAAATAGTCTCAACTATTTCCTTCCATTTACTAGAAATGGGTTTCTGACAATTGAGCATAAATGTCAACAGTTCACAATGTTGGTAAACTGTTTTAATTCTACAGTCCACAATGAGCAATTAATTTTTACAGAGTAAAATCATGTTCAAAACGTCACAATGTCTTTTGGTTCAATCTGGCGATGGGGGAGCTTTTGTGGTTAACTAGTGACGATAGGAAGCCATGTCGTTTGCGGGTCTGCTCAGAATTTCCTTCTACACCAAATCTCTTTGCCGAAAATAACAGATTGTAGATCTGCTATATTTGCAGATTTGCTGAATGTTCGTCTCAGTAGGGACGCTAGGGTTCATGTGGTTAAACTCCTTTGAGCCATTCATGGTCCTCCTGCTGTTTAATGTCACCACTTTCTTCTCACACCCTGCAGCTTTTAGACCAACAGTAAAGTCAGAAAAAGTCAGCCTGTTCATCTATGGCCATGTCTTGGGTAAGATACCCAATAGCGCAGTGGTTCTCAAACTTTTTGGCTTCAGTCCCCCCTTTCCCTGAGTTCTAAATCCAAGTACCCCTTTTACCCGACTGCAATATTTTGCTTTGAAAACTACAAGCGAAAACGGAGTGAAAGAGTTGCAATCAGTGCCTCCTGAGCAGATTTATTTTAAACTGTGGCCATAACATTCAGTCCAGTTAAGTCCAGTTAAGATGTCTATTTGTTCAAATAATGGGCAAACAAGTATTGCTTTCCATTTGATAACAGTCAGTGTTAAACTTGCAAGTCAAGTTTTACATTTGAGCAGGTTCACACAAAGTTTGCCAATGTATCATAGAAATTTGTATTCTTCAAGTTTCCACTTTCTCTCCTGTAGAATAACTTGAGAAACACTGCAATAGCATACGAATGTTTTTTTCCCCTCCCTCTTTTAAAGCCTAATTCATACAACTGTGTAGTTCCAACAAAAATAACTGATTATTCATTTTCGTCAAGCAACATGTATGACCAAGTCAAGTGTAAATTTGCCCTAAACGTGTTACAGGGATATTGTAATTAGTTTCTGTTGGTAATTTGAAACATCCACTACAGTTTCACTTGTTATCAGTCCCTCTGCGTAACAGCCTCAGTGAGATGCCCTTAAAACATTAAATGTAAATGTGTGTTTGCCTTCACGGTCGTAGCTGTCAGGCGTATTCTACTTCTGGTCAGGGACCTGCGGTCTATGGCCTTCTTCTGTAGCGCTCTCTCCCTCTGCAGTGTGACGTGCCTCCTTCCTGTGTGTGTGTGTGTGTGTGTGTGTGTGTGTGTGTGTGTGTTTGTCAGAGGCCGTTTGGCCTGATTTATAGCCTCTGACACACAGCGTTCTGGACCCCACCTCAGCTCCTGGAATGGCTATTCCATGTGTCGGCTGGTCGGCGGTGGATCCACCTGGGTGGTTCTCTCCTGATGGAGGTCAGATGTGGTTCTGCTCACAAGCTCCACACAAGTTCCGGTGGAAAGTGTTCTCCTTGCGGCATGACAGTGGGGGGTGGGGGTTTGGGGGACTGGTGACTAGAAAAGGCTAGCGTGGATTTTTTAAAAAGCGTCGCCCCTGACTGCTTGCTGCTCAGTGAGCGAAGTTGTTGATGAATCTCAAAATGTTCCTTCGTAGTGCTAAATGTCTAAAAGTGAGGGAAGGCTTTGAGATGTGGTGGCATTATTGAAATTGCAAGCATGCACTAAAACATTCTGTAAGTTACAAAAATGTACCGTTGTGTTGTAACCAGATCATTTCATGTTTTGGGGCGCTTTCACAGGCGATAAGGTCTGTCAGACAAGGCTTGAGGATGTTAGCCTGGGCAGTATAGGCCTAAGGAATAGACACATTTAGATTGAGGAGTATATGACATAAAATAACGGCCTCAAAAATAATTGGCCTACTGAACACCAGACCTGAACACAAAAGCAGTCACACGCAAAGCCAAAACGATGACGTCAGACCCAGTCCAACCACTACACCACCACTTTGTCCTGCTCCTGTCTGGCCGCACACAGTAAAATCCTTACGGGTCCATTTGGGTCCATTTTTACACTCTCGCGATTTAAATTAGCACTTAGGATTTTACAGGACATTGAGATGAAGGAGGGCACACTTTGTGCCCACTTGGCATCATACACCTCAATAACTATTCAGACTTTTGACTCACCTCCAACTAACCACTAATGTAGGTCTATGTGTACGTCCGTCATATGTGCTTGTTTTGCTTCTCGACTTGTGTTTTCTATGCATCTGCGCTGCAACATTTGCTCAATGAGGACAATAAGCATCTTTTCTATTCTATTTTCTGCGGTTATTATTGATGTAAGGAATACAAAACAACCTAGAACCACACATAAAAACAATAATCTCAAATAAATCATCATAATTTATTCACTTTAATTAGTGAAGTTAATCTGCTTTTATTGAAACTAGCTGTATAAGGAACATTGTCTGTCTGCAATTACTCTGGCTGGTCTAAATTTGACTTCTTCGTTTTCAGCGTTATTAATAACAGCTCCTTCCGTTTTGTGCACTAAAACGACGTCCCTCGCGGACCCCCCTTATCGTTTTGGCGCTTGCCAAGCCTCCGCTGTTTAAATGGGCCAAGTTGAGAAGCGGCGGAGAGTGCAAATCTTGTTTGGTCTGGGTCTATGAACTTCAGCGTGACTTTAACGACATACATAGGGTTAAAAACAACTGCTTTGAAAGTTTTCTGAACATTCTTCATTTTGCGCAAATATAATTTAAGCGTTTTAAGGCATTATGCGACTAATTAGGATTTCAGGCTATAGGACAAATAAATCAGGGTTAATAGCTGTTAATTCTATCTAGATCTACTTCTTTTTGTCCTAAGTAGATATTACATGTTTATTCTAAATCTAAAATCCCCATACAAAATAATTGCGCCTATTATTTTGATTGGAAGGTGAATAATTTTGTTCATATAAAATTAGAACTGGATATATTGTTATTAACTATTTCAACACAGCTGTTCCTATATAAACGAACTTGAGTTGGAAACTATGACGGGTCAATGTGTATGATCACTATCTAGGTAGGTATAACATAATGGCCGGGGCTGCTAAGGGCTGCCCAGCATGTCAGGTATTAACAGAGCGAGTCTGATTAAATGTGGGAGGCAGGAGCGCGGCGTCAGGAGCCGTCATGCGAGCGGAGCTGTGAGCCATCAGGCGGAGAGCTGGAAACCACTGAATGGCAATCTGTCACACGGCGACACGGGAGTCGTGCGTAAAACAAAGTGGCGCGTCTTCAAGTCTGGGTCTGATGACCAACTCGTAGAAGGCGACGACGCTCAAGTTGGGTCGGACCAGCCGCTGATCACTTGTTACCGGCGCTGCCTGGCTACCACTAACATGCCTGCCATCAAAAAGGAGAGACTGGATGGGGACGACATGGCATTGGCTGCGTTCAACCAGCCCGAATACCTGGCCCCTTTAAATGCCACCACCATCCCTGTAGTGACCCCTCATCCGCCACCCTACGACCACATCTTCGCCCATCACCGCGCGTACTTGGGGCTCCACCACGACTCGGCGTTGCATCACCAGCACCTCCATCATCATCACACGGACGACTTGATGCTGGAGAGGTTCTCCTCCATCCCCGACTTTCAGCCGTTCTTTGACAACGGGGAGCCGTGCATCGAGGTGGAATGCGGGGAAAACAAGGCTTTGCTTTACATCAATAAACTGTGTCAAGGTAGTAAGGGACCTTCGATTAAATACCGGGGCGAGTGGCTCACTCCGAACGAGTTCCAGTTTGTCAGTGGAAGGGAGACTGCCAAAGATTGGAAACGGAGTATAAGACACAAAGGTAAGGGCACGGCATGCGTTCATTCATTGGTTCATTGGTTATTGAGGGGACATCTTTCCTCTGTGTAGCGAGTACTTTTAAAACATCGTTTTTATTTGGATCGGAACTTGCATGGTTCTCCTGGTTTTTGGTGGTGCGTTTCGCAGTGAAAGGGTTACAGCAGATACAGTGCGTAAGGAGACAGCTGAGGAAAGGCGCAGATCCTCACTGTGTCCTCGGAGGATTTGACACAGACCGTAAAAACCAAACCTGGACCAAACCAAAGTCTGGAGTATACACTGGGACCGAGGTGAAACGCACTAATACTTTAGATTATACAATGTTAAGGCATCTGTGATGCTTTCTTCTGTATGGGGGGTGAAACGTAACGTTCCGTGTGAGTGCAGCTACACTTGTGCATGCATGGGGTGTTGACACTTTCACGGACGGATCGCATGTTCAGCGTGTGAGATATTTCAGAAAATTATTGTTTTGATCTAGACCGGTCGTTTACGTCAGAGAGGCTGTTTAATGTTGGGTTATGATCGCCT
>NC_139947.1:33136163-33163663 GCF_963454915.1 Gymnoscopelus microlampas | reverse complement strand
CCTGATTATGGCCATAGCTGTGTGCGTGTGTGAGTAATGTGTTGCTGAGTGTGTGAGTCTGTGTGTGCATGGTCGTTTGTGTGTCAGAATTTGTGTGCGTGATTGTGAATGATTGTGTGTCCACAAGTATAGCAGAATTTGAGAAATAAACGTTGTGATGACCATTGTCATGGTCCTCACATGGTGTTAGTTTTTATTGTTAAACAACAATTAGGCAAAGATTCAGGTTGGGATTATAGGTTTCGGGGTTACCGTTAGATTTACGCCAATTTTTACTTTGGTTATGGGGTGCGGCGTTGTCATACACAAAAAATAGCTGATCTACAAGCTCACAACGCATAGTGCTGTGACAGGTTATGAGCTTGTAGATCTGATATGTTCGGCTTGGGTTATGGTTGAAAATGGCAAAAAATGTTGAGGTCCTCACAAGTACAGTAATACAAACGTGTGTATGTGTGCGTGCGTGCGTGCGTGCATGTGTGTGTCTGCTCCCAGGAGAGCTAGCCTTCCTCCGTTCTGTTATTCCAGCGGAACTGGCGGAGGCCAGGAGGAAATTACACTCCCCTCCTCCGGCTCGTAAAGACCTCCTCCAATCAGGGGCTCACCTCGTGGCCTGGAATTAAACACGTGCACCCACACACACACACACACACACGCGCGTACAATTTGCAACACGGACACACGCGTGTACTGCGCATACTACACACACACACACACACACACACACACACACACACACACACACACACACACACACACACACACACACACACACGTGTGCAAATACATAAACGTTTGCCATTAGTTACGGCGTATCTCGTGACATTTTCATAATGTCATTTTTCAACAGGGCTTATGTTGAGAATATAATTACAATTAAATTGAGCGCACCGCCACACTATGCAAGACCAGGAGAGGTTAAGCACAGCAAGTGACAGGCAAAAAAAAAAACAAGCTTGCTGTGACACCTCCATTGTGTTTGTGTATGTGTTTATGTTTGTATGTATGGTGGTTGTCGGGTAGAAACCTTGTATGTACAAAACCGTCTCAGGAAATGGGAAAATGATCAGAAATGATGAAAATAGACGTTCTACAAGGTCGTGGATCGGCAGTTTTCATTACTTTTGCCTGACACTCTTGTACGATGGAGTAGTAGGGCACTAAATGACGGAAAACATATCAAAAGTTGAAATATGGAGATACGAGGTTCCTGCCCGACAGCGACGATATTTGAGTATGTGTGCATGGAGAGGTGGTGGGGTGTTGTATGTGTGCCTTACGTGATGCTACATTACCATGGTAACCGCAGAATCGGCCACTGGGCAAGCAGTGTGTGTAGTGCTTGTTTTTCTGTGTGTTTGTGTGTGTTTTGGTGAGGTTTTGTGTGTCCTTGGGTGAATTGGACAAATTAGAGAGTTAGTGAGTCTGTAATGATTTACTTATTCACCATGGCTCTTGATTCTCACTGAATCAATACTGAGGTACAATGTATTGACAGGGATAAACACATACAGTAACACACATGCACACATGCATGCACGTTACGCATACATGGACGCGTGCGCGCACACACACACACACACACACACACACACACACACACACACACACACACACACACACACACACACACACACACACACACACACACGCAAATATGAACCCATTTCTGTTCCTCTTTTTCTTTTTTCTATAAATGAATAATTCAGTTAAAACAAACTGTTTAATTTAGCAAATTAGCCATTTGCCAGAAATAGGCTGCAATTTCTGGAATAGGCCAGACATTAGAGCCAGAGGTTGACTGAAAGCAGTAAACTGTGTGTGTGTGTGTGTGTGTGTGTGTGTGTGTGTGTGTGTGTGTGTGTGTGTGTGTGTGTGTGTGTGTGTGTGTGTGTGTGTGTGCGTGTGCGTGTTAAAAAAAACATTTGGGAAGCTAGACTTACAATTGATTCAGGTTAGGATTGGGCATTTAGAGGTCAGGTTTTAAGGGTTGGGATTGGAGTTATGCCAGATTTATACTTACTGTAGTTGCGCCCCAGTGTCCTGTGCCGAAAATAACAGATCTGCAAGATCTGCAAGCTCACAACGCGTGGCAGAACAGCTATTTTTGGCCTCGACACTGGCACGCAAGGCAAGTACAACTCAGGCTTTAGGGTTAAAGTTAAAAATGACGCACAATTGGTCATATACAGTATATGTAAAATAGCTCATCCTAAGATTTTGATGTACTCACGAGTATAGTAATACCAACGTGTATGTGTGCATGCGGCTGTGCGCGCTTGCATGCGTGTGTGCTTAGGTAATGCTTTTGTCTGCATCGTGCATATTCACTGGTTGTTTGGGTGGGGACATCGTAGGGAGGTAGCTAAAATAAGATGGACTGTCTATCAGTCAAATGCAGCTGATCATGACAAAGCAAAAAGATATTTCTAGCATGCCCCCTCCCAAAGTGTGTGTGTGTGTGTGTGTGTGTGTGTGTGTGTGTGTGTGTGTGTGTGTGTGTGTGTGTGTGTGTGTGTGTGTGTGTGTGTGTGTGTGTGTGTGTGTGTGTGTGTGTGTGCGCGCGCGCGGTGGGGGGCGGGGTGGCGGGGGTGACTGTCTGACCTCCTCTGATAGTTGCGAGTTCACTTCCTCAATGCAGAGCTTTTTACAGACAGCACTGTCTCAATACTACCTTCACACATCCAGCATTAGCCCTTCACACACACGGACACACAGTAAAATGTGGTCACATTTTGTACACACACAAATGGATAAATTAACATTAGGGATGTTACTGTGCACACACACATACTGTACACACACACACACACACACACACACACACACACACACACACACACACACACACACACACACACACACACACACGCAAGAGGTTTGTTTGTCGAGTTGTGTGGAAAGCAATGCAAATATACAGTAGTGTAATGTAAAACGGATAGGCTGACATAGGTGGAACATCAGACTTCATTCATTATTTCACTTTCTGTACTGTGCATTGTTTAGAGACACACAGTTTATTCAAAACATACAGTACCCACTCGACCGCTTTTCAAATACTTACTGTACAATAATACTGTCACATTGTAAACGTCAGGTGACATATTATTACCGATGCTATCATTTTCAAATGAAGCCTGTGAGTTTGTAATGTAGAAAGTGATTGTTCAAGCCTTTAGATTTCATTTTTTGGAAGTATATGCTGTTGTAATTTGGCTAATGAAATATAATACCTGCGTCTTTTTTCTTTGACTTTTTTGACTTTCTTGCTTTGGTTTGTAAAAAGGAAAATGGATGGATGTACTTTGTACACTGTCAATAAATAAATCTTTACAAAAAAATAATATATAATACCTGCTTGAATGTGTATTTACAAAACTGTGGCTAGTCATACAGTATGTATTTGATCGGCATCTAGCAGGGGTTTGGCAAACAATCTTTAGATTATTGTTGTGCAACAGTGATCTGTTCCAATCAAAAGTCTCAGAACTCGTATATCAGAAGAATATATCGTTGCTGTTTGGAAACCTTGATCGGCTATTGTCGCTACATTTGCGTGACACCGCCGTATGAAAAAAACATCAAGAGATGAAATATGGAAATACAAGGTTTCTGCCTGACAGCAATGATTAGCGTTTCTAATAAATCAGAGGCTTAATGCTTCACTCTTGTGGGGGCTGAAACAACTGCTATACCCTCAGTTTAATTTCCCAACCACAACCTTGCACTTGCCCCAGCACACACACACACACGCACACACACACACACACACACACACACACACACACACACACACACACACACACACACACACACACACACACACACACACACACACACACACACACACACACACACACACACACACACACATACACCTCCTTCAATTCTTTCTTCCCCTCGCTCCCTCTGTTTTTGTCTGGGGAGAGAATGGAGGAGTCGTTACCTGCCCATAAAGCTCTCCTGTGGCTGCCTTGGCGGGCCTATCCAAACACAGCGAGCGAGCGAGCAAGAGAGAGGAGAGAGGGAGTGAGCGATAGAAAAAGAGAAGAGAAGGAGGAGGGGGGTGGGATAGGAAGAGCGAGAGGGAAAGGGGAGAGCGAGAGGCGCGCTGGCACGCTTGACTGCACCGCCACTGACCTCCCAGCGCCGCCCCCGCTCCCCCTCCCCCTCCCCCCCGCCGCCTCTCGCCCTCTATGCACCCCCCCCCCCCGCCCCCCAGCGCCCCTCCAGCCCTCCTCGCCGCCTCTCGCCCTCGATGCACCCCCCCCCCCTCCCCCCGCCGCCTCTCGCCCTCTGTGCACCCCCCCTCCTCCTCCTCCTCCTCCCTCGCTCTGCGTCGCTCCAGTGGGCTGCAACCGCCCGCTCAGCTCAGCGCGTGGGGGCCGAGGGGGCAGGAAAGCGCGTGTGTGTGTGTGTGTGTGTGTGTGTGTGTGTGTGTGTGTGTGTGTGTACAAGGGAAGTAGGGAGCCAGAGGGAAGTTTTCGTTTGTGTGTGTGTGTGTGTGTGTGCTTGCGTGTGTGCGTGCGTGCGTGTGTGTGTGTGTGTGTGTGGATGGAGGGGAGCCCTGCTTGGTCGCATGCCTGTCCTCCCCACAGTGCTTTCTCACTTGTTTTTCTCTCTCTCTCTCTTTCTCTCTCTCTCTCTCTATCCCTCTCTTTCATTCTGCCTAGAACAGCCAAGTGTTGCCTCTAGTCTGTGTACACACACACACACACACACACGCACGCACGCACGCACGCACACACACACACACACACACACACACACACACACACGCATAATCACACTGTTTTCCCTTCACCACTATAATTAAAAGTGTCTATGTGCTGAGTTTTTGCGCTGCAGATTTCAGTGTAATTCACATAGTTCACATTATTCCAAAATGTTCAGTGCAGTCCGCATTCAGTACAGTCCGCATTTGTTATTACAGAGGACAAATTGATTTGTCTAATATCGACAAATTTTGCCCCCTTGAGCCTGATTTGTATTTTGTGTCGCGTGACGGAAACAACGGACACTGTTGTTCAACAGTGTCAACAATATAAATTAGGCTATAATCACCCTTTCTATCTGTGAGATTCTCAAGACACCACTGTGTGTGGGTGAGTCGCAGATAAGCAGGCAAGAGTAAACAAAGTAAGAAGTATAATTTGTATTTTGTGATGCAGTGGATCTCGGGCTCACGCAAACACAGCACACAAAATGTTTGTTTTGGCCCCGTTTCAGCACTCTTATGTGAACGTGGTAACGACTGCGTTCTACCCCTCCCCTCCTCTCTCCCTCCCTCCCTCTCTCTGGCTTTTTTCTCTCTCTCCCTTCCTTCCCTGTCGTCTCCTGAACTCCCCCTCCCCCTCTCCCCTAGCACTCGCGCCAAGTCGGCCCGCCATCCCGCCTCCACGCACACACGCACGCGTATGTACACACACACACACACACACACACACACACACACACACACACACACACACACACACACACACACACACACACACACACACGCTGAGAGGTAACGGCAGACAGGCGCGTGACTCATTAGGCATTCGTCCCCAGGGAGATCGCTGGGGGGGTCGCGTGCGAGAGAAAGAGCGCCGCAGCTGCAGGAATGTCACGGGCGGCTACCGCTGTGTGTGTGTGTGTGTGTGTGTGTGTGTGTGTGTGTGTGTGTGTGTGTGTATGTGTGTGTGTGCGTGCGTGTGTGCGTGCTAATGCTGGTTGGAGCCAGCGGCGGGGTACTGCACCTTTCAGGAAATAACGCAAGGAGAGGGAAAAAAACACATTAGTCTTCCTTTTCCACCAAGAGCTCATTTAAAAGTCTGAAATAAATTTGGAGAAAATATTAGATTGCCTTATAATTTCTGCTCGGGCTTAGAAGCCCTGGCTGGCTAACAAACAACTGCACTATTGGCCTGTATTGTTTTCCATTTGATAACCTATGTTTTAAAAAAAGCCAGAAACAAGCAATTACAAGGTCTATTTGCTGTTTTCTAAACAATATATTGGTACGAATTCAGCTGGCCACACAGAGCTATGAAAAAATCTATTGATGCCTTTATGCCATTTATCATATGGACCGGCCAATGTGATGTTTTCCACAGAAATGTAGAAGGCTAGTCCAACATGGCTGACCTGTAAACAGGGGCTCATTTTATTTGTCTTTGAAGTCAACCATTTCACATCTCGTAGAGTTAATATCACCTCCCATGAAGCTATTCTGAACACTAGCCTGAAACATGTGCTTTAGTGTGGAAGAGTCCATCTTACAGCTTTACATCAGCTTTTCAAGAGACAAGCAATGTTATGCCCGGACACTGGACTCCACTAAGGTGTAGACTAATGGGGATCCTTAATAAACAAACAAACAAACAAACAAACCATGATAAGTTTTATATCACAGTCACATCATGAGGACTGAATATAGACTTTCTCAATTTAGACATACAGTAATACGTTTGTGTGTGTTTGTAAGTTCAGATAAAATATCTACCGTATTACCACAATCTAACATACTTCTATTTGATATTGATCAATAAAACGTAATATTTCAGCCATACGTCTTTATGAATAAGTTCACACAGATGAACACAGTCAGAGAAACTAGTAGCATGACTCCTTAAGATCACCTTTCTACTATAGCTACTTATTATTTATTTCCCAGTTGGGCTAACTAATACAAATTTACATTTTCTTTCATTATGTTCATTGTGGCGATTCTACTCAACCTCATCTGGACCTTCATGTCTAAGGTGCTCAGTGTGTTGTTATTTTTCACAGTCAATTTGTCGTGTGGTAGCCTGCTTCTGAGTGTGTGTGTGTGTGTGTGTGTGTGTGTGTGTGTGTGTGTGTGTGTGTGTGTGTGTGTGTGTGTGCGTGTGCGTGTGTGCACGTGATTGTGTGTGCCTGTCCCTTCGTATGTGTGTAAATGTGAAGCCCAGATATATTTCTTGGCTGCCTGACTGTCAGACAGAAAGCGTGGGAGGCGATATTCATAGAGGTGCTTTTAGCGGGACGTTTATGAGAGACTTTTTTCCATGGCTGAAAGGAGGTTGACCACACACAGCAAGGTTGCCTCAACTCTCTCTCTCTCTCTCTCTCTCTCTCGCTCTCTCTCTCTCTTTCTGTGTGTCTTTTTTCTTGCGCATATGCACACACTTGCGAGCACACGCACGTGTGTGTGTGTGTGTGTGTGTGTGTGTGTGTGTGTGTGTGTGTGTGTTTTCTTTTTTTTTTGGCGAGCTGAGCGCCCTTCCTCTGAGCACTCCTACGTGGGCAGCCAGGGGTCTGTTTGTTTCATGTTTTGTTTCGGAGAGGCCTCCCCCGCGCTGCGGAAGTGTTGCCGGAAGCAGTGGGTGCTCACCCCCGGTTCTGCGTCAGTGCTGCTAAAGAAAGGATCGGGGCTTTCCGGGAGGAGAGAGAGGAGAGGAGGGGGGGGGGGGGGGGGGGGTAGGGGAGAGAGAGAGAGAGAGAGAGAGGAGGGCAGTGGGAAATGGGGAGGGCTGTCCGCCCGGGTATGTCACGGCCATGTGGGTGGCTGTCTGCACTCTCACAAACACTCGCACACAAATACACACACACGGAGCCACAGTGACGGCCGCCCTTACACAAACTATTCTTGTATACACTATACTGTTGGCATGCTCTGAGTAAAATCCCCTGCCTCGGAGGGGAATTCTAAGGAGCAGGAACAGGTGTGTGTGTGTGAGAGAGAGAGAGAGAGAGAGAGAGAGAGAGGATTTGTGTGTGTGTGTGTGTGTGTGTGTGTGTGTGTGTGTGTGTGTGTGTGTGTGTGTGTGTGTGTGTGTGTGTGTGTGTGTGTGTGCGTGTGCGACTGTGTGTGTGTGTGTGTGTGTGTGTGTGTGTGTGTGTGTGTGTGCGACTGTGCGTGTGTGTGCGTGTGTGTGCGCGCGTGCGTGTGTGTGTGTGTGTGTGTGTGTGTGTGTGTGTGTGTGTGTGTGTGTGTGTGTATAATGGGGAGTGTGGTTATGCACTGTTGCGGGTTTGCACTAAGTTACAGTGAGTGAGTGAGCGACGTTGAGGCAGAATCTGTGTATTTAACAGGTGTTTGTGTGTGTGCGTGTGACCGCATGACTGCGCTGCTGTGACAGATGTTGATGTGGTTAGTTCTGCGTGCGACTATTGTTTTTATTTGTCTTGAGTTAGCGCCCACCTCTCCCCACCCCCCCCCCACCCAGTCTCAGCCACACTGCTGGAGTTGAACTTCCAACAGCAGTGCCAGGGCCTCTCGTATGTGCGCAGGAAGCAGGCGAGCAGGAAGAACTATCAGAAAGTAAGCCACTGTCCTCTAACAGTGAAGAAGTGAACTTTGTACAAAGCCGCCGCTCTCTCTACACACATCCGCCTGTGGAAAGGAAAAGAAAAAGAAAATGTGAAGAAACTTCTTTCTGGCAACAAGGCAAAGAAAGATGTGTGTGCGTGTGCATGTCGGAGGGGGGGTGGGGCGGGTGTAATGTGTAGAACTCTGCAGCCTGCTCATCCTAGACCTAGAGGGATGTTTTCACCCCCTCCCAACTTTTTTTTCCTTTCCTTTTTTTAATGTCTGCCACTTGAAAGACTTCCAGAGGGGCTGCACCTGTTTGCCTTTTGGCTACAAGCCTACCTCCCCACCCCCAGCGCCCCACCCCTCCACCTCCAACCAAACCCTCCCCTCCTCGTCTTGCCCCTGCCTGCCACTCAAGCTGCCGCCCCTCCTGGGATGGCAGGAGAGGAGCGAGGGAGCGAGGGAGCGAGGGAGGGAGGGGCGGGGGTGGGTGGGGGCGAGTGAGGTTTGCGTGTGGTAGAAGGGATAGCTGCAGGGCTTGGAGGCGTCCGGGAATCAGAGCCGAGACATAGGAAGGGAAGCCAGAGAGAGAAGAGAGATGGGGGGGGGGGTTGTTTCAAAGTGAAGTCCACTCTACTCTAGTGGACAGACCTTCCTTCTGTGGGTGTCTATCTCGTTCTCTCTCTCTCTCTCTCTCTCTCTCTCTCTCTCTCTCTCTCTCTCTCTCTCTCTCTCTCTCTCTCTCTCTCTCATGTTTAGCCCACCACAGTCTCTTTCATTTCTATATTTGATCTCTATCCTCTTTTTGTGCTGATTATTTTCCTTCATTCCACATCCCCTCCCTCCACTCTTTCTGTCTCTCTCTCCATTAGGCCTTTTATTTGCCCCCCCCCCCAACCAACTCTCTCCTTCCATCCTTCCATTCCTCCCTCCACTCCCTCCAAGTTGTATTTTCCTTCTCAGTTCCTTTCTACCACTCTTCCATTTCTTTCTCCTCTCTTCTGTCCTTCCATCCCCCTTACTTTCACTCTCTCGTGCTCCTATCTCCTCCCCCCCCCCCCCACCCCTCCTTTCTCTGCATCATTCCATCCAGTTGTGTCTTTGATAGGGCCATGTTAATCTGCAGTGACCTCTTCAGGTCACATTAAAGGTCGCCCAGCTTCACTTCCTAAAGCCCCTAGGGCCACACTCCTCCTCTTCTCATCCCTCGTACCCCCCTTGTGCTCATGGGAACTTTGTGCCCCCCCCCCCCAGAAGCAGCTAAAGCACGACCCCAGATCATCTCACTGTCAGGGTGATTTTGAGTTTTATCTGGCCATTATTACACGATAGAAAAGTTGACTTGGTGATTTGATACCACAATTCACTGTTGGCAGTGTTGCACGCAGTAAAAATCCTCCGTGGGAAGTTTCCTCTAAGGGTGTAAAAATGGACTGAAATGGACCCTTCCATTTGGATGTACCTTTAGTTGGCTTAGTTAGCAAACCGGTTGCCTCGATGACACATATGCTGTAAAGTATAACACTGTATATAATGCATCGGCTTGGAGTGCATTAATTGACGCTCATAATTATACTTGTGTGAAATACTTCAACTGACACAGATGACATTAATCTTCTCTGCCCACCCAGTGTGAGTGATGATGTTTAATATGGTGGACACCGCGAACCCAGTGGGCCGTACATTTCCATTCCAAAGCCGTATATACACAGTTCTCTCGATCACCATCTAGGCTATGTTAAGCAATAGGTGCAAGTTAGAATATCACCGTCTGCACAGCAACGTCCTCACTGTTCATTTATCCATTAACTTAGAGAGTGTACAAATGGTACAAATGGTGATTGTACACTCTGTGAATTCAATTCACACAGGAGGATTTTTTTTACTGCGTGCTGATAGCTGAGAACTGTTGTTCCTAAAATGTCCCCCTTTCTCTTCGTGTGGCTTGTTGTGCAGAACCGTGGGCGCTTGGCAGAGAAGCGCACCATCCCCCTGCCCCCGAACCGCGTGCCCAAGAAGGAGCTGGCCTCCATTTTCAGCAGTGACGACAGCGAGGGCAGTGAGCGGGCCAGTGGGGACCATGCCCACATCAAGCAAGAGGACGAGCTGCATTACAGTATCATGAGAAAGAGGTGAGGATTCTATGGCCATTGCTTTTATATAAGAAGAAATAAAGTCTGCACACTGGCAATGCTGCGAAAGCCCTGACGATTGCAGCCTTGATTGCTGTCGACTTATACGTCCTGATGAAGATCACTGAGTGATCGAAACGTTGACGGCAATAAGAATACAGCGGGCTTTTACCAGTGTGCAGACTTTATTTCTTCTTGTGATACTGCTGTTTGTCCTGCACCTACACTATCTTCTTCATGTGATACTGCTGTTTGTCCTGCACCTACACTATCTTCTTCATGCATTGCTTTTATATCACCTAAAGCATTCGTTCTCAAAGTGGGGTCCGGGGACCCCCAGAGGTCTTGGAGGGGGTTCCAGAGAAAACAGTTTAAACAATTAAGCCCTATTTTATTTTTTGGCTATTCAATATAAATAATTTGCCAGCTTAAAGATCCGCTATTTTCAATAAATGTTGGCAAATGTTGACAAATATTCTCTTATGGGGGTCCCTGGCACAAAATATTACATATCAAATACATATGCATTTGGGCGTCTTTGACCTGTAAATGTTTGAGAAACACTGGCTTCATGCAGTGATTCTCAACCGTTTTAATTTCAAGGACCCGCAATGTTGTGTGCATTAGCCCACGGAACCCCATTTGATACAATTTTTATCCCTTTTTATCTCTCTATACACTATACAATCCTCAGTGTTAATTTAACACACCCTTATGGGACCATTTGGTTCCATTTTATTGTCACATCACAGGTTTATAGGTGTAAAAAAGTTTTTTTTTTCATGTGCGCTCCAACATTTTGTTGTTTTTTCGTGAGAAGGGAGAGGAGAGAGATGGAGTAAGAGCAGGAGAGAAAAGAAAAAAACACAGGATGGAAATAAGTGAAATAAGTACAAAAGAAAATGGCTTATACCTAATGTAAATATGCAGAAAAGAAATATAACATAATGCAAAGGAATGGTCTGATATATACATTTTTACATTAAAGGTCATGAAAGCTCATGACTTCAGTGGTTTGTTTGATGATGTACAGTAGAGACGTGTGGAGCTACCCAGGTTTTAAGCTACTGTATGACGTGCGTGTTCATTGTTTTGGTGAGCTATGTTGTGTTAATTGTTAAGCTGGTTTATGTTACTCCTGCCAAGTCATGGTGCATCTGGCTTTATGCAGAAAGATGGACACACACACACACACACACACACACACACACACACACACACACACACACACACACACACACACACACACACACGTGCGCCATGCACACACAGCAAGCTCATATGCTGTACAGGCAGGGTTATGGCGAGGTCACCACATTAAAGTGAGTGAAATGAGTTTCATTGATGACAGCTCTTTCTGGCTTACTCTGATGGTATTGAATATTTGCATTTTCTAGAAAGACAAATAGAGAGTGAAAATAATTCAAATTAGTACTTTATAAAAACTAAATTCCTCTCCCCTTCACATTGGCACTTTGATCCATGTGAAACGTCATTTTCTTTCATCACCGGGCATGCTATGTGTTTACTTATAAACAGATTCCTATGACTCAGAAAGCAGGCAGAGTATGGGGGGGGGATAAAACATAATGCAGAATCTGTTCATTGATTAACCTCTGAAAATCCCCCCGCTGCATTATAAGCAGCTTGTGCAACCTCATTACAGTCGGGGGATGTTTTTCATGTCTCGAGGCTGGCGTGTGACACAGAGGACAGCGCGGCAACTGTGAGGCCTTTAAATGGATCCACTAACCTTGTTTGAGACAGGGCTTCCCCTCCCCCTGACACTTGTGCCGCCAGCGCGCTAAGACGATAATGAATTTAAAGAACACTTATGACTAATATGTCAGGCTTTTACCCCTTTGAAAGGCGGCGGACTTGCTGGAGCCGTAGCAGCTCCGGTCTGTCCCGGGCATCCGTCTGGGCCCCACGCTTTATCCCCCGCCCAGCGCGGGCGGGCATTGGGAGAAACGGGGATAATGGGATGTCCAATCACGGAAATGTGATTTCCATTGACCGCAGGCTTCGTAAGTGAGTCGTAGAGGGGTCTTATCAAATTGGATTTGGCCAGTGGATGGTGAAAAATACAGCGTGGATGGCTGTGTGTGTGTGGGTGTTAATTTAACTTTATGATAGTGTATGAATGTACATATGTACATTTTTTAGTTGCAAATGGATGAATTACCATTGTGGATTTTACAGTGTAGCCGAAGCACTGTTTCACACCCTCTTGGTCAATGCAATTTGTTCTGTTTTGTAAGTCACAAACTGACATATTCAGGACACCACACCAACATGTGGCAATTATTGGTTCATAATCGTATTTTATAACAATGTGCAAATGCTAATTGTGGAGCAAATTACCACTAAAGCCTGAGTAATACGTTACGTGCCGCTGTCGTGCACCGAAATTAGACGATCTACACACTCGCCACGCATCACAGTTGTGAGCTTGTAGATCTGCTTTTTCCGGTGCGTGACACAATGCTCAACCAAGTATAACTCAAGCTTAAGCTGTATTGTCTTCAATACAAATATGAAGAGTCAGTCGTTGGAGGTACAGCTATCATTACGTGTGATAACATTGCATTTTATTAGTCATTATTTTTCTCATATTCTTCACACCACACCAACACCAACAGAAGCTTCTCTCGTCACTTTGTGTGACACACTGTAGGCGTTCGGGCTAGCTCAAGGGTAACAGGATAGGTGGGCACTAGGGACATCTGGGCACCTCGATGTAAAATTGGCTATTTTGTCCAAAATGTTAAAAAACGAAATATTTGGAAAAGGTTTTTAAGTAAAGTAAGCCTATTTTACATCGAGGTGCCCAGATGTCGCTAGTGCTTACCTATCCTGTATCCAACTCAAGTGCTCTCCTGCTGGCTTTGCATTCGGCACAGGTTCTGCCAGCAGCATCGGTGTCGACAAGCGGTGTCTTCATATAGCTCATCATCCTTGAGGACGCCTTGTCAAGTTCATTATAAGCCCTGTCCGCTACATCTTTTAACCTGATTAATGTTAATGGCCACCAGCTTTACGGGCGATTAGTTTAGTAGGCCTTCCACGAGCGAGCATTTCTCCTGCTGAGTCAGCGCAGAGCGGCTCCCGGCTGAAGCGGAGCCAAGCCACGTCCTGAGCCTCTGTAATGACCCAACAGAAAGTCACGGGGACAGCCTTTCAACTGTCATAACTACATCATAACAGGACGTACAGGGACACTCCCTTCGTGTACTTCTGTCAATTTCAGTGACACGCGAAGGGAACACAGTACCTGGTTGCACTTGCACCCTATAGAGTGATTCAAAATCACATCACAATACACATTTCTGGGCTGTGTATTCAAGAATTGACAGTGAGGGTAGCTGCCCCTGTTCCTTAACAACTTTATCCCTAATGTCTCTATTTTGGGCAAGATCTTTCAAAGACAGACGCGAAAATAGCAGATCTATAAGCTCACAATGCGTTCCGATGCGATGTGTTGTGAATAGAAAGTTTGAGAAACCTTTTTTAATTTACACTTAAGTGTTTAAAGTCTGATTCATGGAATTCATCTTGGTGACCCTAAATATTTGATGGAGGTAACTGATGGAGGAAGGCTTTAGTGTCTTACTCAAGGGCAAGTCTACCTGAGTGTTTGTTTCAGTTGGCTGTAGATAACAAGGCTTTGATTGAAAAGTGCTGACTGAGAGTCTGGGTAATTACCAAGCAACCACCATGGATTTTAAAACGTACACCTGCTGACGTCTGCCTTTCAGATGGCACCACCCTCTAGGTATTTTTGTTTTTTTTAAAGGAACCGCCCCCATACACTTCCGCCAATATAAACGTAGGCATTTTCCCCCATTCTTAATCATGCAATATTATGCAGAGTGGTTATTAATTATTTTTGTTACCTTTACAGATTCTGCTAATCTATCAATTGTGGGGGAAAATGCTGTATACTTATGTATTGTAGTAACGGTTACTACGTAACCTAAGTAGCTTAGGTCTCAGGTTTTCAAACTGGGGGCCACTTAAGACTGGAATGCCCCCCAGGGGGGTAACAGGGGGGCCAATTGGAAAGGAGAGGACATTGAAAATAAATAAATAAATAAATAATAGTAATATTAAAATATTGTGCTAGTTTAACCACTTTTGACCTGGTAAGCCTATTTTGGGCATGTCATTATATTGACACATTATTGTAGCAGCGTTTTCAAACATTTTCACACTTTTTCTGAAATAGCCTATCTACAAGCTTTTCTGAAGCCATTTTGCAGTAGGGTGGCCGCAGCCAGAGGCTATGGCTATTTGGGGGTCCTTGGCATGGAAACGTTTGGGAACCACTGTCCGAAGTAGTTTAGATGGTAGGAGGAGGAGAGCCATCATAAGGGCCACAGACCTTATGTCTTCGATATAGGTAAAGAATATAAGCCAAATCAAGCCATTTGGTTTCCATCCTACATACGCTAACCAGATATGGCTAATACTGGGTCTGTTTATGTAAAGACAGTCCTGTGCTATGAACAGCTTCTCAGTAGGGAGTAGAGCTGGCAAAGAATCCGCATCCCAAAGCTCTGGGACGTGCTGTACTGTAGTATACTGAATATGTTTTAGGCAATAGGGTTTTAAGGGTTTCTATTTCTTTGTCTTACCATGAAAGTTGTATTATATAAAGTTATGTACTGTATGTGTTTTTGGCTGTGGACTGGAACTCTAGCAGCAGGTTCATGTTTGAGGGAGGATCATGTTGAGGAGGTGACTACTGTATCTGTAAAACTGGAAATGATAGAATATTCTCTGTGTTCATAGATTCTGACAAGAAAGGACAAGCTGCTCTATGTCTGAAGTCAATGCCAATTGACACCATGTCTGCTTGATGTATCGGCGTGCTTTTGGAGTTTCACTTTAACATTCACCTTTGTATATAGATATGTTAGCTCCTTTATGCGCTGTATCTTGATCTGCATTGGCACATTATTGTTAATGGGTACGTTGTGCTCAGTCTGAGAGATTACCACAGAGCAGACAGAGAGACGGGAACAGGGCTGATGAATGAGTCAAGCTTCTGAACGTCTATTGTACTTGACATTTCCTCCTCTGGCTTTGTTGAACAACTATGCTGTTGCCATATTTGCCAGGAAGAGCATCATGGACAGTGAGAAATTCCTGGAAATTGCTGTCCTCTAAAGCGCTAATTTGAGCTTGGAAGTTTAAGGGCTTTCTAGAAGGGTTTTTTTGCTCCACAAATGCGTGCCATTGTTTACTTTGGTTTTCCATGGTAACGCAGCTACAATACAACAATTTAGTGGCAGATTTGGTGTCGCTTGACGTAAGTTGTTCATAGTTTCCACATATACGGAACACAACATTGCATCTATTTACGATATCTTCTTGTCAAAAGATGATATCAACATAAGAGCTCTAGCAGTTTAGTTGAAGATCTGGTGCTGGTTTGAAATGAGAAGTTTATGGTTTCCAGAAGAGCAACATTTGTCTTATGTTACCGTCCTGTCAAAAGATGATATCAACAATCCATGATGATGAGCCTGTATCATTTTCGTGATGTCTCAACCAGAATGCTGTTTGTGCAAAACAAATTATAACACGTAAATGTGATTGTGTACAAAGACAACGCAACCCGTCAAATAGGATAACTATGCCCAATCTGAATTGAAGCAGAATTTAGCCACAGAAATCATACTGTAAGGATGAGAGCCGGCTGTATGAGACAAAATTAACACCCAACGCCAAGCAGCAAATTCATGGCTACATTGGGAGAGGACTCACACGCAACATGGCCGACCCACTGTATATTTTATTTCCATTGTACATTTCTCCTCTCCCTTGGCTACCTTATCGACCTCACATCAGCTTGTAGAGCGGAGGAACAACAAGGAGAAGCCCAAGAGGAGCCCGGCTAGTCTTACTTATTTATGTATCTATTTCTGTATTTATTCATTACTCCCTCTGCTTGCCGGGATCCCAGTGGCAGCCTGCTTTTCGATCCAACTGTGAGCAGCATGAGAATGGTGTCTTCCTTTGTCCACAGGAAGCAGACAAAACATAGAATGTATATAGATCCATATTCCCTGCTTTGAGCTTTGCCTTTCCTCACATGTGCATATTTTTCCCTAAACACGAAACTCTTGACATTTTATTGTCTTTTCGTTACAAAAGGATAGGAGAAGCTAGACACTGCCGATTCCCTCTCCTTCTCCACGTTCTTCTGTGCTGTGGTTGTTGAATATTACATATTGCCTGGTAGAATTTGAATATTGCTGGAGCCAGCACTGTGGGCCACCTGTGCAGGCTTGGAAGAGGCTGTGTGGTCCGTCTATTGTCTTGGGGGTAGAGGAGGGTCCTTCTACCTGCAAGCACCAGATGTTAGGCACAGTTTGAGTGCTCTTTCTCTCTATCTCCCTTCTCTCACACTTTCTCGCTTTCTGTGTAACTCACTTTTTCTCCCCTGCTCTTACTCTCTCTCTCTCTCTCTCTCTCTCTCTCTCTCTCGCTCTCTCTCTCTCTCTCTTTGTCTCTGTCCCTCTCTGTCTCTCCGTCCCTTTCTCTCTCTCCCTATCTCTGGCCCCATCACTCACCCCAGCACCCGCTGTCTGTCTGTCTGCCAGCACTCTCCCAGTGGTGGTGTGAGACATGGCGTCAGGGTGGCCCAGGCTGCCAGCTTGTGCCAACTCACCTCGTGACCTCCAGGCCTGGTACCTTGGCGTGCCTTGCCAAAGTCTCAGTGGGGCACAGCGGGCCGCGCTCTGTAAACCTGTTCCCTTGCCAACAAAAGAGGCTTTTCATGTCATTTGGACTGTTGTGAACGCTGAAGGGTAGAGGGGGCCTCAACCTTTTCTAAATGAACGTTCCAACAGCGTCACCGGAAAGCCTCCTTAGTGGCAGCAACTGAGGTTACGTTTTAAAAACTTCTACCGGCGAATGAAGTTGATTGGGCAGGCTTAGTTAAGCCAGACCAGTGTGGATATGCGTTGGTGAATTATGATTAATGAGTATACAGTATGTCTTAACATAGTTGTACTTTGAGTATGCCAGTAATTGGGAAGGAAAACCAGGGCCAGGGTTTAACTGGAGAGCTTTTAATTTGAAATGACGGACACAGGAAGTGGCGACATTCGGCCGGTGTCGTGCGGGCACCGCGGCGGCCAATCAGATTGTTGAATGTGGCAGGGTAGCAACCACAAACATTTAAACTAGCCATTGTAGAGGTGACGTTATTCAAAATGTAGCAACTGTATGGCCTATTGGTCGTTATTAACTATTTCAAAAATGCAATTTGAAATAGTTTTTGTTGGACTGTGTAGGTGAAATAGAGACTGCTTCCAGACAAGCTGTCTTGCTGGGCAATTGGCTAGTTTGTTGTTAGGCCAACCAAGGATAGACTACATCCCATAGCCTGGAGGGATGATTACAGTGTTATTGGCTAGGTCGTTAGGCCAACTGGCCAACCAAAGCAACTCAGTCACTCAGTCTATGCATCTGTGATGTACATTGTACACTGCATGTGTAGGGAACAGATAACAAAGTCATGCATGCATGTTTCAACAAAGCGGAGTCAGTCACCCAGCCAGCCAGTTAGTCAGTCGGTCAATAAGTGACATGAACTCGTATTGGTAAAAAAAATAGAATTGCCGTACAAGTTAGAATTGTAACAAAAAACTTCCCAAAAAAATCTCATTTGGGACTACTGGTATTTTACCACACTTCCCAACGGTACATCACTTTGGTGTATAGCAGAGGAAGTAGGTAAAAGAATAGCAATATAAATGCAGTTACCTATGAGAACGTCATGATATCATTAGTGTACAGCAGGACACCAGGAGTGTCCATGACAGACTTTGGGGTATTAGCGCCGGCCACTAATCATCCCAATATCTGGGTCAGAATGTCTGTACCATGGACAAGGGATGGCGGGGGTTGGGAGGTATTCACCGGTTTAGGGATGAGCCGGGGATGAGATGATTGTCTCCGGCGTGCACCTAGATGATAAGAAGGCTCATGTCCTTCTTAGCTATCAGCGGGCCCAACGGCCACAGTGTAACCTAGCCCCCACCCCACCCTACCCCAAGGTCTGCGCCCTCCATCCTCCACCCCCTCCCCTCTGCCCAGATAAACCTTGCCTCAGGGACCGCTGACTCAGGCAACCTGGTCTTAAACGCTGTGCCCACTCCGTCCCCCGTCTTTCGGGGGTTAGGAGTGTGACCTTGGACATTTTGGGAGGGAGGAAGGGAGGGGGAAGGATGATGACAGAGAGGGAGAGATGAGAGGGGGGAGTGGGTGGGGGGGCTGTGCCCTCATTAGCCAGGCCAAGACGGGACGGCCCAGGAAAAGAGCACTAATTACCCCCACTAACAATGTCCTTGCTGCTCATGGCTTAGAGCAGCCACTTTGCTGTGGGATAATAACCACATAGCCTCTCCGAGAAGTTCAGCACAGTATTAGGAGAATCACTTGGACTGATGGGCAGAGGGTATCGTTATAGGGAAGTGGTTACTGTAGGTCTTTACACCGACTGTCTGTAGTTCCTATGTCACAGTAGTATCTAGTGTGTGTGTGTGTGTGTGTGTGTGTGTGTGTGTGTGTGTGTGTGTGTGTGTGTGTGTGTGTGTGTGTGTGTGTGTGTGTGTGTGTGTGTGTGTGTGTGTGTGTGTGTGTGTGTGTGTGTGCGCACACACACACACATATGGGTGTGCGTGTGTCTGTTTTTATAAGACTGATGCAAAGCCATTATTATCCATTAGTATCCTCAGACACAATCAAAGACACACTCTCAGGGTCTCCTCATTTTTTTTCTCTTGAAGAGCCTTGTCGGGCATTCAGGGACAGCTAGCTACTAATTTTAGCAACTTGCCTTCTAACAGAAGTCTGTCATTATTCCCCGAAAAGTTTGCAGTCACGGTCAAATCAAGCGTCTCCTCGCTTAGCAACCAGTCGTGACTGTTTTGTCTGTGTCTTTCTTCAGAGTCATCGGTTCTCTGTGACTGAGAAGTGGCTGCTATAGCCGACACAGTCAGCGTCAGCCCCCTCCCCTCTACGCCTGCATCTGTGCTGTTAGCGTGTGGAAAACAGCTTGGCGGGCGACAGCCTGACATTACAGCCGGAGCCTGTAATCATGGGGCTGTAAAAAACCCAAATCCAGCAGCCGCAAACAGTGTGGCCTCGTCATAGTGGTGGCGGATAAGAACCATTCACTGCTTCTGTCCCAGAGAACTCCTCCTGCCTTGTGCTTTGTCACACCAGACCCCCTTCATAGATGGCTCTGTTTTCAATAAAACATGCCCGAGTTAAAAGCAGCAGTCCAGTTAACACTGCCCAATTTGTTAACCCTGCAAGAGGCATAAATCTGACATGTATGAACGTGGTACTAATCTATAAACACAGAGAACGTTTTACTACAGTATTCTAGCATATGCTGAGGTGAAATATAACAAACAATTGCTATTGAACTGTTACGAACTTCCCTTCTTCTGGGATGTTCCATGATGTAATACTGGTGGCACATTGATTGAACAATAGACACTTGACAACATGCAAAAAGGAAAAAAAAGAAAACCCACGGCATTATGTTGAGCCAAAACCTTGCCCAAATGACGTCTGTAACTCTCTCTCTTACCACGCAAGCTGGTGGCCATTACACTGTGACTGAACCCAGCACTCCCTCAAACACTTAAGCCCTATTTTCCATCATTATGCCATTTTAATGCGATCAGCATGGTAATCAGATTGTGAATGAAATACCTCCATGACACAGTTGTGTTGTTGTGTTATGTTTGTGCGTTCAATCGGGGAGGTGAGAGAGGGTGCCGGCCTGTTGGAGCAAACGGCCCCCAACCAGATCTGCCGCTAATCTTTAAACCTCCCTATCCACTCCTCCGTCACCTCCTCCTCCTCTTTATTCTTATCCTCGTCGTCTTTTGTTCTTCTCGTCTTTCGTTCTTTGTTGGGGTGCCGAAGGACAGGGACGGTTGTTCTGGGAGACAGAGAGTCTAGCTAGACTGCAGCTTTCCCGTTGAGGTGAAGATACTGTAAATCTGACGCCTGTCCTTTTTTTTTTGCCCCTGGTTCATTTTCATCGTCCATCATGTAATATTGATCAAAATGCATCGGTTTTGTGCAATCGCTGTTCCGCATCTATTGTCTTCCATACAACACGCTTATTATCCACACCCATCTAAAGATGCCTTGATGTATATCATAGCACATTATTCAACTGCCTGTCTGTCTCACACAGGGCTGATTTGGGGAATTGATAACAAATAACAAATAGAGCCATAATAAGGGTTTAAGCTGCTAAACTACTTATGAGTTATGAATGTGTTATGATGAGCTGGGATGAGACCCAAAAGTGCTGGATACAGTAGTCTGTCACAGTCTATTACTGTACATAGAACCTCAGCCACTTATTGTACAGCTGCCAATAGTCACATACTGTAGTACATTCAGGATATAGACACAATGCTGTGAAGATAGTGGATTTCTACGGTTAGTAGTGTATATCTGTATTGTCCTTTTGTCTCTCTGTATGTGTCCCTGTCACTTATGTAAGGCCTTTAAGATTTCTGCTAACTCTGTGTCTCTCTCTCTCTCTTTGTGTGTGTGTGTGTGTGTGTGTGTGTGTGTGTGTGTGTGTGTGTGTGTGTGTGTGTGTGTGTGTGTGTGTGTGTGTGTGTGTGTGTGTGTGTGTGTGTGTGTGTGTGTGTGTGTGTGGGTGTGTGCGTGGGTGTGTGTGCAGTCGTGACAGCGACCTTTCTACGATCATCTCCAATCTGCACCACACAAGACAACACGGTATGCCCGAGGGCCAGTCTGTCTCCGACCACAGCACCAGCACTGGACACACAGGTAGGACAAACACTGGTGCTGTGTGTTTGTGTGTGTGGACACAAATCTGCATGAGTGGGTGCACGGTCAAATTGGAAGTTTTACTTTAACTCTGGGAGCGTGAACATAGACCTGTGGTCCACTTTTACACTCTCAGATTTAAAATAACCCAATTTTACTGTGTTGTTGCATTTAATGCAGGCAAAGAAAAGGATGTTCCTTTCTTTTCCTTCTTTTCCCCTTGCCCCCTTTCCAACAGATGTAAACATTGCATTACGTCTTTCATTTACTCCAATTTGTTTGATTGGGGGAATTTGCCAAATTGCTATAAGCTTATTACTTATTCCTGAAGGTCGTTCTCCGATGATTACTTAATGTTCCTCTCACATTCTCCACCGCTCTCCAGGAGTTTTCTTTAACCCCCCTTTTAAATTACCTCTGAATAAATAGCTTTGTTTGCCATTAATCCAGTTTTATGTGAGCATAGGAACCATGGTGTGTTTGCTAAGCTGACAGGCTTATAGACAGAAACACAGTCAATGTATCATCACAGATATTTGTCAAGGAGCTTCTTGAGGATTTTTGTTTTGTTTTGGTGTAAAACATACCGCTTGAGACAGATTGTCCTTTATGAATACAGCAATTAACCTAAATTAATGAGTCATGTTTCTACATCACCAGGTTAATTCTATCTCTCTGTGTTATCTATGTGTTCTATGTGTTCTCCAATTCAACCAATTCAATATGAATTAATTTGGTATTGTGTAGATATTTTCAGCGATCTGAGACAGCCACACATACAGTGTTGACGTTCTAGCCTGTGAACTGAATCACATTAAATTGGACACACTCCACAGACAAATTAAATTACATTTAAACATCCATTTCAGGTTTCAAGATTCAAAGACGTTTTGTAGCATGATGTGCAGTGAAAAGAGTGGCAGACGCCGCCATACTGTACTAGCAATAAAAGGTCTAATATAAATAAGTTAATAAAAGTTATAATACAAGTAAGGTACTAAGTAGTAATAATTAATAAACTACAGAGAATTGAAAACATTTTTGTTTGGAATTGCACCTTCCCTGGGTTACTGGGGTAGAATGTATATTTCTAAGTTGTAGCACAAAAATAAAACCAGAATATAAATAAATATATTGCCCTGTTGCTGCCCAGGGCATGACCCTGTCCTCTCTTATCCCATTAGCACTGAGGGGCACTGAGTGGCATAATCATCCCAGGCCCAACACCTCTTTACCCTCCCCCCAATCTCCCTCTCCCTCTCTCTGATCTCATGTCTGGCAGATTAATTGCGCATACGGTGCCTCTAATATCACGCGGGGCAGGGTGGACAGTAGATGGATGGAGGGGTGGACAGTAGATGGGTGGAGGGGTGGACAGTAGATGGGTGGAGGGTTGGAACTTTCGAGGTGTCAGTCTCGCCGGCCTTATTAAGCTGCACAAACAACAGCTACACCCAGAGACTCGGACCTCAGGGTGGGTCGGATTTCGCCCCCCAACAAGACCAGTCAGTTTGGTAACATAGGGTGGGGTGGAGTGGGTAGGCGGGTCTCCTTACAGCCGTATTAGACGGCTAAACAGACAGTTCCAGCCAGTGTCTTAGGCCCCGGGTTGAGGCGTATCTCCCCTAAAAGGCAAGTCTAATTGTCTGATAAGTTAACCACCCCCAGGGGTCTATATTAAGCCGTCCCCGTCTCCTCTAGACTAAATATCTTCGCCAAAAATAGGCAAATGTACAAGCTCACAACGTGTAGATCTGCTATTTTCGCAGAATATTCGCCCCCCAGAATAGGGACGTAGGTTTCATGTGGTTGAATAGGCATCTTAATGAATGAAGACAGAAACAGATGAAGGGGAGCTGAGGAAGGAGCTGCAGATGACTGCGGTGTCTCCCGTATCAGAGGAGGTCCAACGCTCTCAAATCTGTCCGTTTGAGCATTAAAGGGAGATTTAACAGGCTGCTTAAGCGGCTCGCTCGGTGTCTGTAAACAAGTCCAATCCCATCAGCCACTGGCTTTAATTCTTCTGTCTGCCAGTGAAATTAGACTCACACCTACAAATAATAAACACATATACACACAGGCAAAGACAAAAACAGCGTGTGCGAGCCGAGCGATCACAACCTCACATGCTTACACAATTACTGACACACAACAACACCAGATTACATGCACCCAAAACCCACACAATATAGAGATAATTATGGATTTAATAAACATGAGATAAAACGATATATGAACATTAGCTACCTAGACTAGCTAATGTTCGTCTGCTAGAGCATTAAAGCTGCACCGGAGTTTTCACACGCGGCCCCAAGTGGCAGCCAGAGGTAACTGTTTCCGCAAATAGTGTTTAAGGTCCGTACATCTCCATAACTGTGCAAATTCTAAACATAAAGTGCTTACCCCAAAGCCACGAATGTTACCCGACAACTTTTTTGGGTTGCGTAATATTCCTTATTGTTTAATAAAGAAGTGTTTGAATCCCATCTGTGCTTAAATGCCATTGTATTTCCTCGTTTCCATCGAGTGTAATACCGGCTTTCACCTGCTGCACCACAACTTCCAGCACATATTAATATAATATATAGCTCAATGGCACAGATGTGATTAAAACACTGCTTTGTTATGGAATATTACGGAACACAACATCTGTGGCTTTGGGGTTGAATTTGTACATTTATGGAGATGTACTTTGGGGAAAGTCACCAAGACTATCATAGACACACAAATGTCAGAATCGATAAAAGAAATCTATGCCAGTCTTGATCCAAGGCTAGGTCATAGCAGACCACGGAAACTCACTGTGGTAAAATACAGCCTTTTAATTGGTGGCGATGTGCAAAAATGCTTAAAGATCTTCCAGAGTACAGTACTTTAAATAATTAGCATGTAGCATATTATCACCATCTCTATTTGTGCAGCGGTTACTATATATTGTATATCCCTCTTACACAGCGACGTGTTAGAGCTCTGGCTTCGGACGTATAGGCCCTAATGTACTGTATAGGAACTTTGAGTGGACTGGCAGATATTTGTCTTCGAGGTGGATCCGACTGCAGACGCACAGAGACTCCTGCTGTCTACTATATTGTGTTTACTCTGTGCTGTCTGTCAACTCCTCTATTTGACTTACCCTCTCTAAGTGTTTAGCTTCTACCGCTGAGCTGTGGTTAGCGGAATGGATAGGAGAGAGAGAGAGAGAGAGAGAGAGAGAGAGAGAGAGAGAGAGAGAGAGAGAGAGAGAGAGAGAGAGAGAGAGAGAGAGAGAGAGAGAGAGAGAGAGAGAGAGAGAGAGAGAGAGAGAGAGAGAGAGAGAGAGAGAGAGAGAGAGAGAGAGAGAGAGAGAGAGAGAGAGAGAGAGAGAGAGAGAGAGAGAGAGAGAGAGAGAGAGAGAGAGAGAGAGAGAGAGAGAGAGAGAGAGAGACATGGAGAAGGAGAGTGTGAGACAGAAAGATTGTGAGAAAGGAAGAGAGAGAAAGAGAGCGCGAGGGGGAGCGAGTTAAAGTGGCGATGGAAGAAAAGTTTGGAAAACGTGAAGGAGAAGGAGAGATGAATGAGTGTGGTGCTGGTATCAGGGGAGGGCAGACGGAGGCTTTGGCGACGGGGCGACAGAAGTGTTTGTGTGTGTGTGTGTATGTGTGTGCGTGCGTGCGCATGCGTGTGTGTGTGTGTGTGTGTGGGTCAGGAGGAAAGGGAAACAGGCTTGCTGGGTCGTCTCTGCGCCAGAGTGGGCCGTTAATTAAATCTGAGGGACAGACAGGAGGGCTGCCTCCCTCTCTCTCTCTCTCTCTCTCTCTCTCTCTCTCTCTCTCTCTCCTCTCCCTCTGTGCCTCTCTCCCTCCCCCCAGCCCCTGGGTACTCAGAGGCTCCGTGGAGGGGGAGAGGCAGGGAGGTAGAGCAGAGGAAGGGCGGAGAGGAGGAGGGGGAGGGGGGCAGGGGCGCCGGCGCTCAGTGTCTGGCTGCCTGTGGAGACTGTAAACCATGGCTCTGCGGTCAGGACAGAGACTCAAACAGGCGGATAAGGTGTTTTTGGTCTGCTGTGTTCTCTCTCTCCCTCTCTCTCTCTCTCTCTCTCTCTCTCTCTCTCTCCTCTTTCTCTCCCCCCCCTCCCCTCCATCGCTCCCTGTGTTCAGACTTACAAAGGCAGTTGAAGTCTGACAATGGTGTGTGTGTGTGTGTGTGTGTGTGTGTGTGTGTGTGTGTGTGTGTGTGTGTGTGTATGTGTATATGTGCACGTGTGTATGTGTGTAGTGGGTTGGGGGCTGTTGCTGTGGTTTTGGTTTAGTTTGAGCTTATATTTATTTGCATGCGTTTGTGTATATATATATATATATGCACCTTTGCCTATTATGTGTGGTTTTAGATGTATGTGTGAACGTGAAACTCTGTAAATTTGTGTAACGGTTTATTCTGATTGCAAGAGAGATGGCTGCTTTTACGTAAAGTAAAAAAGTTGTGTGCTGTGTCATTATAGCTATACTGTACCTACACAGGTGTAGAGAAAGCAGAGGGTGTTAATATAGATTCTGGTCACACAAAAACAATAGGCTGATATATTATATACTGTAGTATATTATATACTATATAATATATAGAGTAATATATGGTGCTATAACATAGTCAGGCTTTTTTCACATTTACGGTATAGGTTTACCAATTTTAAACAAAAACTATCATGATAGTGTTATTTAATGCAGGTTGTGTGGCCCGTTTTCATAGTTTTCAGAGTTGTTTATCATCCGCAGTGTTGCCAGATGGGAAATGTTAAACTATTGTACCAGAGGCTTAAAATTTCACAAAAATAGCGTATTTGTTGTAAGCAACAACCTTTCGCCTACTTTAGAAAAAGGCACCACATACGCTGCTTGGAAGCAGGCAACTTCCTCAACCCTCCTCAAATAAAAGCCTTGTCTATGGATTATGTGGATTAATCACTCAAACATTCGTTATCATTTAGACCTGCTGTAACGTTACAATCAATCACCATGGAAACAACAGTTGTATAAGTGATCAATGTACAAATACAAATTGCATAACGTTTCAATATTTGTAATTGCAGTGGTGGAAAGTAACATGTTACTGTGTTGGAAAAAGCACTCAAATGTTTTACTTATGTAAAAGTATCAATACTGCAATGTAGAAGTACTCTGTTACAAGTAAAAGTCCGGAATTACATTTTTTTTTTTTTTAGTATTGGTATTAAAATGTACTTAAAGTACCAAAAGTAAAAGTACTAACATCTTTGAAAATAGCAGATCTACAAGCTCACAACGCGTTGCGACGCGTTGTGAGCTTGTAGATCGTCTATTTTCAAATAGCCTAGGTATAGACGAATCCACGCGCAGCCATTGCTGCGGTGTCAACGCTCCGCGGACGCGACACCGCAGCAATGGCCACCTACAGGCAGCTACAGGTAGCGCGTCTGTGGATTCGTCTATAAAACAGGGCTAAAGTGGTTAATGTATGTTTTATAATGTTATAATTTATATCGGCAAAGTAACTAGTAACTAAAGTTGTCAAATAATTGCAGTGGAGTAAAAGTACAATATTTGCCTCTGAGATGTAGTGGAGTAGAAGTAAAAGTATTAGAAATTTGGAAATACTCAAATACCTCAAAACTTTACTCAAGTACAGTACTTTAAGTAAATGTACTTAGTTACTTTTCACCACTGACTGTACGTGTAAACTTCTTCTTCACTCACTCACACTCACACTAATGTCAAGCATCAAGCGGAATGATTGACTGGAAAGACTGACCTGTTTTTTAAATAACTACAGAATACAAAGTACAGATCTAAGATCATATTTCCATATCTCAATCCTTATACGTATGTGAAAAGACAAACCAGGTCCCGAATCAGCAGCATTTTGTAAATGAATGCACCCTTTTAGTGAAATTATCAGACAGAGGGTAAATTATCATACAAATATGTTAATTATCATACGCCTAGTAACACTGATCACCAGTTGTGATGGTCCAAAAGTCATGCTAGTGGTCAGTAAAAGGCTTCCACAAAACTATACCTGTACCAGAGGAGCTTCAACAACCCCAAGTTACAGCACTGAGGCCAATGTCAGGGTCTTTCAGTTAGTCTTTTTGAGAGCAGAAACCCTTTACTACAGTCAATTATACAATAACAAACAGGGAAACATGAATGTCACAGGTAGCCTAATATTGTTGCAATCAATACAGTTTGAATTAGCAGGTAAATTATGTGTGTGACATATAAATCTATCCAGGATTC
>NC_139947.1:33115743-33125743 GCF_963454915.1 Gymnoscopelus microlampas | reverse complement strand
GTTGGGGGAGGGTGGGTATTGAAGGGAGGGGGTATTGAAGGTCAGATTAAGTTGTGTAGAGCCTGGTGAGGGACTGGTGCTGATCTTTGCCCTCTGAGTTGACCCTTGATCCATAGCAGCCTTGCCTGGAGCCTCTCTCTCGCCACGCACGCACGCACGCACGCACGCACGCACGCACGCACGCACACCATTAGAGTCTCACTTTAGACTCAGCCTGCCCTATGAAAGATGTGTGTGTGTGTGTGTGTGTGTGTGTGTGTGTGTGTGTGTGTTGTGTGTGTGTGTGTGTGTGTGTGTGTGTGTGTGTGTGTGTGTGTGTGTGTGTGTGTGTGTGTGCTGTGCGTGTGCGTGTGCGAGCGTGTGAGAGTGTGTGAGTGAGTGTGTGTGTGTGTGTGTGTGTGTGTGTGTGTGTATTAGCTTCTGCTAATCCACCTGGGGTCCTCAGGTGTTTGTGCATGCGTGCCTGCGTGAATGTATGTCAGAGTGATGGAAATTAGAACCATATAGTCAGATCCTGAGTGTTAATTTAACACATAGTATAGTGTAAAGATGGACTCTTCGTGGTCCATTTTTACACTTTTATACTTAAATTACAGTTAAATAAAAATTCACGATTTGGCTGTGTGTGTCCATGTTATTTTGCCAGTATGAATGTGTATATCTGAGTATGTGTGTGTGTGTGTGTGTGTGTGTGTGTGTGTGTGTGTGTGTGTGTGTGTGTGTGTGTGTGTGTGTGTGTGTGTGTGTGTGTGTGTGTGTGTGTGTGTCTGTGTGTGGGCTGTTAATGTAACCAGTCCTGTATTGCGTTTTTAGCTGCATATTATCCATGGGAACATGCGTGTATATGCATGTGTGCAGCATTGGCAGGCGGCATGGTGCTTATAAGCTATTTCAAAACACAGCTGATCCGCTGTCTTAACCCTGACTTGTGTCCACACCCCAACAATGACACTGCACCACTCTGTGTTTGTGTGTGTGAGCGTGTGTGTGTGTGTGTGTGTGTGTGTGTGTGTTTGCGCGCACGCACATGTGTGTTTTGCGGCAGCCGCCGGCCCTTAATGACTAACACAGGTAGAGAAATGGATAGAGGGAGCAAAAGCAGAGGGGATTCAGCCACAAAGATTGGACCCCGCCAAGTAAATGATGTCTGTTTTTCTTTCTGCTGCAAAGTCGGCACCCCCTGTTGTGTTAAGAGAGAGAGAGAGAGAGAGAGAGAGAGAGAGAGAAGAGAGAGAACTTTAGACAGGCAGAGACTAGTCGTGTGTGTGCATGCACGCACGCACACAACACACACACACACACACACCGCGCGACACACACCACACACACACACACACACACACACACACACACACACACACACACACACCACACACACACACACACACACACACACACCACGCATGCATGCAATGCACACACGCACACGCACACACACACACACACACACACACACACACACACACACACACACACACACACACACACACAACACACACACACACACACACACACACAACACCTGAGGACCCCGGGTGGATTAGCAGAAGCTTGGCGGAGGAGACACAGGCGGCTGCCTGCCTCCCCCCAACTACCCCCCCCCCCAACACCCCCACCCACCCATCCACCCTCCCCCTCCCTCCCTCGCTCCTCAGTGCCACTCCTGCTCGCCTGCCCGGGGCCAAGCTCAGGTTTCAATGAGGAGGAGAGAGGTAAAAATAAACTCCCCACTCTCCACTCCACTCCTCTCCTCTCTCCCCCTCTCCTATTTCCCCTCCTCCTCCCCCCCATCCCTCTCTCCTAACTGCTTTCCTTTTATTCCTATATACTGTACCCCCCCCCCCCCCCCCCCTTCCTCCAACTTGGATCACGTTACTATTGACAGAGACAGCCAGCAACAGATAGATGGAGAGGATATCACGCGTCACGTCATTATCGCAGACACCTCCCACATGGTGCAGGAGCATTATGCACTTGCACTCACACTATATACTGTGTATATATACATGCACACAGGCATGGCCGTGCACAGAAACACACACACACACACACACACACACACACACACACACACACGCGCACACACCACGTGCATCGTATACAGTAAATGCTGCAGGGCTACAGTATCACCACTAACCTCTCCCCAACCTTTCACCCTCTGCTGCCCCGGATGCCACCGTGCTCGCTTGCTTCAGTGTAATGGCAGGTTCATTTGAGGGTCAGGCCGAGGCCATTAACAATGTATAGACCTAGATGTACATGGTTACAGCATCACAAGGCCTGCTGACTGGCCACTTACATTCTGATCTGACCCATATGCGTGAATGTCAGTGAATGCAGTTATCGTGATGATGAAAAAAAGAAACGAAAAGTTCTATGTTCCATGATGCTTTAGG
This sequence comes from Gymnoscopelus microlampas, assembly GCF_963454915.1. NCBI lineage: Eukaryota > Metazoa > Chordata > Actinopteri > Myctophiformes > Myctophidae > Gymnoscopelus > Gymnoscopelus microlampas. The sequence goes on along the minus strand of NC_139947.1, from coordinate 33,123,347 downwards.
TCTCAGTTGTTTTTGTGTGCAATGTGTTGACTGTACCGAGGTTTAAACTTAATATTCATTCCTTACCATATATTATTGGACTGATATGACAAACAAACGTTTAGAAATGGAGGCCAAGGCGAAGCACGCACATCTAAAAAAAAAAAATGTACACAGGTACAATATGTACAATGAAGAGAAGAGAAGTCTGCACACTGCCATAAAGCTCCCAGGAAGTAACTTTAATGAGGACAAGGACAGCGTTTCAACCCAACATGTGCCTTCATCGGGTCTGAACTGATAAAGACACGTGTTGGGTTGAAACGTTATCCATGTCCTCATTATACCGATTTGTCCCCTCATTACACCTATGTGTCCCCGGGTGCCTCTGATACGGCCATATAATATATGGGCGTATCAGCACCCGAAAAAAAAAACGAATGCATTTTGCTAAATTGTGGAGTTCCATTGCCCCCGACTTCTATACGAAACCACTGTACTGGGACAGCATATCGGTCAGATCGGCGGTGCGACTTAGTATTTAATAGTTTAATAAATTTTTTTTTTTAAACATTGCAACATTGTGCAAAAAAACGATTCTGATTATCTCAGATGATTGCGATTATGTAACCATTGTGACTGGCCTTATTGGCGACTGATTGTAACTGAGGTGTCTCCACTGTGCAGAGAACTCCCACAGCCCGGTGGTGGAGGCGGGGGGAGGCCACAGCCACATGAGCCCAGAGGAGCACTACAGACGCATGATGTCTGCACTCAGCGAGCAGGGCTCCTACGAGGAGCAACAGCAACGCCTCTACCAGCTGGCCAGCAACATGGGGCTGCCCACCCACGGTCAGTCTGCAAACAGCCTCCGCTCCCGTGTGCGTGTGCGTGTGTGTGTGTGTGTGTGTGTGTGTGTGTGTGTGCGTGCGTGCGTGCGTGCGTGAGAGAGAGAGACTGTGTGGGACTGTCAGCACCAGTGGTGGAAAAAGTACTCACTTGTTTTACTTAAGTAAAAGTATCACTACTGCAATATAGGAATACTCCGTTACAAGCAAAAGTCCGGAATTCAAAATGCAGCCTACTTGAGTAAAAGTACAAAAGTATTGGCATCAAAATGTACTTAAAGTACCAAAAGTAAAAGTACATACAAGTTAATGTATGTTTTGTAATAATAATTAAAATCTACAAAGTAATTAGTTACTAAAGATTTCAAATAATTGTAGTGGAGTAAAAGCAAAAGTATTGGAAATAGGAAATACTCATGTTAAGTACACATACCTCAACCTTTTACTTAAGTACAGTACTTGAGTAAATGTACTTCGTTACTTTCCACCACTGGTCAGCACACACAGATTCCCAGCCACATAGACCTGTCCAAATGCACACAAAATATCTATTACATGTTTTTTGTCATTATGTGCATGTGTGAGAGATAGATTATCCAGCCAAAAACATTATTTTACACCCCTATTCTTAGCTCTCATCCCACTCTTGGTCCTTGGTTCTTATGTTCTAACATTACTGGAATATTATTTTGCTGATAGGCCACACTGACCCTCATTCTCCTTGCTGTTGGCTGTTTGGCTGCTGGTATATGTTGGTTATTTTGGAACGGTAGCTTGACTTGATGGTGGTGCTATAGTTGTCCGTCAGCCTGAGTGAGAGTGTCAGCTAAAGGCCTGAGCTATGAAATCATCTTCACCACATCATTTTCAAACTGAAGGCGATGAGGTCATCTTGAAAGGCGTCGCAGATTAGTTTGTTACGATGTGTCCCCACAGCTAGGTTTAACTGAACCTATAGGACAGCAACTGTGCGTGCCTGTGCGCGTGGCCATCGTTATCTTAACCACACGAACCCTAACATCCTTATTCTGGGGGGCAAACATTTGCGGAAATTATCCGATCAACAAGCTCGCAATTCGTCACGTTACGAAACTGACTCCTGTGAGCTTGTAGATCAGCTATTTTCAACAAAGATATTTTTTGTAGAGAGATTTTTTTTTAGGACCCAGTATAGACCCCTGGGGGACTCCTATAGGAATTATATAGGGGTTAAGTAGTTAATAATAACGAAGTGATTCATTTATCTTTAGTTCATTTATATTTTTCACATCCGTATACTGTACAGTAGCTGAGCTGAGCTTCAACTTAGAAATAGCTCCTGTGTGCAGTAGGAACTGATCTACAGCCTGCCTTTCCTTCAGCTTTCTTTAGTTTGAAGTGACTCTCAAAGAGTTCCTTTTCCAGAAGCAGTGCATCAGCCCTTATAAACAACATCTCCCCTCCATCAGGTGTCACCAAGTCATCCAGGCACACTGCTACTTTGTTGCTGCTCTGTACTGTAGCACTGTGTTCTGTGTACTGTCTTAACCCACTCAATCCGGGAACGCATCTGTGTCATGTTAGATTTTTTTTTAGCCATAACCATTATTTTATACTTTGGGCTATTCAAAAATAGCAGATCTACAAGCTCATAGCGCGTTACTTTGTGCTGCACTTTGAACTTGTAGATCTGATATTTTTTTGAAAAATGTTTTATTCGTAGAATCCCCGGAAGCAAGATTTGAGTTGCAAATGTTCCCTTTAAAAATATATATATTCAAAGATTTGCACAAATCTTTGATTTTTCAAAAGATAGAAGATCTACAAGCTCATAGCGCGTCACTTTGAGCTTGTAGCTCTGCTATTTTTTTTTAAAGATCTTGAAATGTTTTAAACATTCGTAGAATCCCCAGAAGCATAGATTTGAGTTACAAATGTTCACTTTTAAAAAATATATATATTCTAAGATTTGCACACATTTTCTCGATTTTTCAAAAAAATAGCAGATCTACAAGCTCATAGCGTGGCACTCGGTGCCACGCTATGAGCTTGTATATCTGCAAAAAAAAAAAGAAATAGCCAAATAAATCTAAAAATTACACACGACAGATCCGTTCCCGGTCTTAATGGGTTAAGGCATGCCAACCTGGCTGGCAGTGTAAAAACTCCAGCCACGGAGACTGCTGACATTTCTATTTGCGGCGCCTGCCCACCCGATGTCAAAGTGTCACTCGGGGTGATTTCTGACCGCCGCGGCCCTCGGTTGTAAACCACGCTCGGAGCCCTGCACACACGCACCAACGCCTCCATCGATCCGGACGCTCTCCCTGGCCGCCAGCCAAGCTCTCTAAATCTCCCGGAACCCTGGAAAACACAGGCAGGCGTGGCCCACCACCCACCCCCCCCCCCCCCCCCCCCACATCCAGCACCCTTGTGTTTTTTTCTCTCCTCGATTTTCTTTTGCAACGTAAAAAGTTTACTAGTGCTCGGTTGTGATATTACAGTTTTGTGGGTTTTAGAGACACAACTGTGGTTTGATGGGGGGAAAAAGAGAAAACGAGAAAAAGTTGTCTCGTTTGGGTTTTATACGTTGGCTTTATTTTCGTTTAGCTGCTTCTTTCAACTTGCCTGCCATTAACTGGTAACCTTTTTCTCCTGTTTTTCTTTTCTTTTTTCCCTTTTTTTCATGAAAAAACACAACATTAATTGCCACCAGGCTTTATGAGTCCTTTTGCAGTAGCATAAATCTGATCAATGCCCCCGCCGAATTGTAGTTTGAGCTACTTTTATTTTTATTTGATTAGTAATGATTTTTAATTGCCGGCCGCAAATCTAGGGGGCGAAGCCTATAAATGTTTTAATTGCCTTTTTTCCCCGTGCCTGAGAGGAGTTTGGGAGGAGAGGTGCATTGCATTGTGGGGGTTTTATGGCCCAGGGTGCAGTCTGATGGTCGGCTTCCCTTCCCAGAAGCCTTGCCGGCTCGAGGCGAACGCTGTGGTGCAATGCAGAAAATACACTCTTTACTTCTACAGTACATTTCAGGTCGTTTGGTAGTTTCCACACAATCCCTCTCTTTACATTCTGCACACACTCCCTTTACTCCCTTCCAGTCACATTTTAAGCTTTACTTTCTTTGTGCGGGGAGAAGAAGAAGAAAAAAAGAGGGAGAAGAAGAAGAAGTACAGACAATGGTAGAGGGAAAGAAGAGCACGGAGAAGTAAGGGGGAGGAGAGAAGTCAGGGAGCGGTATAAATGGTCCAAGACGGAAATGAGGAGAGAGAGTAAATAACTTTCTCCTGTGCAAAATAATGAGAAAAAAAAACCTAAACAGATACATACAGGATGCGAGTTTATGGATTATTAATGACGCCTGGATGTTTTGGCAATAACTTACAGGAAATCACACGCGTACCATTTAAAACACATCATAGTAAAAGTTTCCTCTAAGGTGACGAGTGTGTTTGCATTTTCTGTTATGTGTGTGTGTGTGTGTGTGTGTGTGTGTGTGTGTGTGTGTGTGTGTGTGTGTGTGTGTGTGTGTGTGTGTGCGTGTGTGTGTGTGTGTGTGTGTGTGTGTGTGTGGGAAGAAGAGAGCATGTACATGAATTCCTCTAAGCGGCTGATAAGCCATCGGCAGCACTGGCTTTGCCAACTCATCCTGGCAGCCAAGTCTTTGGTGTTGCTCATATCCCTCTCTCTCCCGTTCGTTTGGCATCAGGGAGCTCATACTATCTATCAACTGAGTTCTTATGCAGGAGTTGATATTAGAAAACTTTGTTTGCTAGAAATGGGAGCCTTAACGATAGGAAAAAAACATCCTGATATATAAGCTTCACTTCTTTCCCTTTGAAAGTGTTTGAGAAAGCAGACACAGGTGCCTTTTTGATCAATCCAAACCAAATCAAATTGGTTTAAAGCCCCAGCTCCAGAGCCAAATTAAAAGGGATTTAATGATCAAAGCCAAACCTTTGTCTGAATCATTTTACCCGTTTCTATAAACATTGTTGACACCCAAACAACAGACACACTTACAGATTTTCCCAAAGTGTATGGAATGGCTTGCAATCTTAAATCGACACAAACAACATGAAGACTATTCATGTTCAATCATGTCCTATCATTATTCCTATGCACATCTTTTCATCAAATAGAGGATGGCTATGCCATCCACAGTTAGATCAGTTTTCACTCTGGGAGTGGCTCAACAAGAGGCCACCCAGGAAATTTGACATCATGACAAATTCTTAGAATAATTGGCTCACCTATTGTATCATCAGAAGAGCTGCAGGTGACAATGCTGCTGTGGCTGGCCTCTTCGAGACTGCGTCTTTCCATTAATCGCTAAGCATTTATGTCAAGTTCCTGCTCACTGTTCACCTGGCAGCTGTATTTTTGTCACATTTAAAATCTACCTAATGTCCATTTTAACCCATTCAATCCGGAACGCATCTGTGTCATTTTAGACTTAAGCTATTAACCATTACTTTATACTTTGGCTATTCAAAAATAGCAGATATATAAGCTCGTAGCGCAGCACTGAGTGCCACGCTACGAGCTTGTAGATCTGCAATTTTTTTTAAATGGTAAGAATTTGGCCAAATCTTTGAATATATATTTTTTAAAGCAAACATTTATAAAATATTTTGTTCTAGGGACCTCCAGAAGCAAAGATTTGAAATATATATTCAACGATTTGCTAAACTTTTCATGATTAAAAGAAAATAGCAGATCTACAAGCTCTTAGCGCTGCACCGTCACCCAACACACCAGAACTCTGACTGTGTGCAGCACAGTGTATCATGCCACATTCAAAGCAGCAGCAAGTATGTACAGTAGAACTGCTAGGCTACATAAGGTATTTTTACCCAGCTCGCAGCTATACGCTCGGCAAGCCAGGGTATTGTAATTGTTCCTGTCTGTGTGCCAGTCCGTAGACAACTGAAGAATGGCCGGGCGGATATTCATGAAACTTAGTGCGAACGATCGGTTGGCTGCCCCGAACAGATGCTCAACTTTTGGCATAACAAAGTCAAAGGTCAAGGCCAAGGTCACAATCAATGTTAAGGTCAAAACTGAGAGTATATGGGCAGATTGAATTAAACTCGATGGGCATTAGCTGTAGGCACTGGCAGTCCCAAGGAGATGACTTTGTGTCCAAAAAAAGAAAGAAAGAAAAGCTAGGTCAAAATCAATATTAAGGTCAAAATTACACAATTGGTCATATCTCAGGAACGGAGACATAGAACAAGAGATGTTTATGCGAGTGTGGTCTGCACCCCTAGGTGTGTGATTCTTTTTATTTCCATTATTGAATATTTTGGCATAATATAATGTAGATTCATTTGGCAACTAAGGAGTTTTATAATATTGAAACATTGAAACAGGCAATGAACCCAAAGCATCAAAGCTTGAAATGACCCAGCCAGTCTTGCTGGTTTGTATCTCTCTTTCCACTTGTTCTGTTCCTGTTCACTCATCTTCATCCCTCATCCTTATTAACCCATTGAGACCTGAAGCCGATTCTACATGTCTCCTAAATCTCAACAGTATTCTGAAAAACTTAAGTTTCTATATCAGTGGTGCTCAGTCTTTTTCATGTCCCCCAAAATGATATGTATTTCGCCGCGGACCCCCATCAAAATATTTTGTTCCAGGGACCCCCCAGAAGCAAAGATTTGGGTTAAAAATGTTCGCTTTAAAAATATATATATTTCAAAGATTTGCACACATTTTCACGAATTTTCAAAAATAGCAGATCTACAAGCTCGTAGCGCGGCACTCTTTTTGAATAGCCCAAAGTGTAAAATAATACTTTTTAGCTAAAATATAAAAATGACACAGTTCCAGGTCTTAATGGGTTAACAAGCTTGCACGCTAGTGCTTTGTCAGTTAAAGAGATACCTCTCATGCTGGCAAATGGACGAATACCTAAAAAAACTAGTCTCCGCCCCTCACCGCCTTGCACCCCGCATTCTCCCACTCGTCTCCACCTCCTCCTGCTCTGAGAGCAGGGATATGGGGGTGGGGGTGGGACACAGGGGGACAGGCATTTTCTATCTGGAGGGTTCTGATGTGAATGGCTTTAGTGAGAGCCCCTTGACACTGACCTGGTCTCTGGCGGTGGGTGTTTATAGGGAGGGGGGGGGGGGCTATGACCCCTCCTTCTCTTCCTCCTAGCCTTCCCCACTCCCTCATCATCTGTCTCTCCTGCCACACACCTTCCTCTCAAGCACTGGGGCTGCTTTTAACCCCCCCTTTTCTTTTTTCTTTTCTCCATCTTCCGACTCTCCCTTTCGCCTTGGTCCCTGCAGAGCATCCTTTCATGTGTTTGAAGTGGTGGGCACAGAAAATGAAAGTGTGTGTGTGTGTGTGTGTGTGTGTGTGTGTGTGTGGGGGGGGGGGGATGTAAGTGAGGAAGATCTCGGTGTGTGCTTGTGTGTGTGTGTGTATGTGTGCAAGGTGTTGTTTGCGGGGCTCTCTCAGAGGACCTGATGGGGTTTTGGGGGGGCAATAGAAGTGGCCAGGAGGGCTTTCCCTCCCTCTTTCATATGATGAAAGGAGCGAGAAAGAAAAGAAAAAAGAGTGGAGGGGATCGGGGGTAGCGACAGGAAAAAAGAGAGGCAGACATCCAGATGAAAGTGGAGGGAGGGGTGGATTATTGGGGGTTCTGTATTGTCTCTCAGAGTAAACTGTGAGAGGCTGGCTAGCTGTACATTACAGCTCAGCCTGATATGTAAGCCATAATGCTCTGCTAGGTGTCCCAATGCTTTATATATATTTATAACCCGAGGTTCGTGG
>NC_139947.1:33095743-33108243 GCF_963454915.1 Gymnoscopelus microlampas | reverse complement strand
AGATACATCCTATATTAAAATTGCCTAATGGGTCGGCGGGCGGGCGGATAGAGTTCACTAAGACATAACCATATATAGAGTTCCCACTGCAGCTACACCCAAATATACTGTGTGTCATGCTGACTGTAACAGCATGACATCAGACTCAAACAAATCCAACCCTATCGCCAGAGAAAACGTTGTCTTTGAACATTTCTCCAGAAACGTTCAATGACAACGTTTCTGGACCACAAAAATGTTACATTTTTAGGTATGTTGCATTTCAACGTTTAGGTTTATGGTTAGGTTTAGGGGTTAAGAATAGGGTTATCATGGTCAGTATTATGCGAGTATCATGGTCAGTAGCATGTCAGTATCATGGTCAGTATTATGTCAGTATCATGGTCAGTATTATGTCAGTATTATGTCAGTATCATGGTCAGTATTATGTCAGTATCATGGTCAGTAGCATGTCAGTAACATGTCAGTATCATGGTCAGTATTATGTCAGTATCATGTCAGTATCATGGTCAGTATTATGTCAGTATCATGGTCAGTATTATGTCAGTATCATGGTCAGTAGCATGTCAGTAACATGTCAGTATCATGGTCAGTATTATGTCAGTATCATGGTCAGTATTATGTCAGTATCATGGTCAGTATCATGTCAGTATTATGTCAGTATCATGGTCAGTATCATGGTCAGTATTATGGTCAGTAATATGGTCAGTATCATGGTCAGTATCATGTCAGTATCATGGTCAATATCATGGTCAATATCATATCAGTTTTATGTCAGTATCGTGGTCAGTATCATGTGAGTATTATGTCAGTATCATGGTCAGTATCATTTCAGTATTATGTCAGTATCATGGTCAGTATCATTTCAGTATTATGTCAGTATCATGGTCAGTATCATGTCAGTATCATGGTCAGTATGATCAGTATCATGGTACAGAGATCTCCATATATGGGCACAAAAGTGACACAGACAGTTTATGTTTAGACTGAATTATTACAAAATGTATTCAAAATGTGCAGGAGAGGTATAAAACCCAATTGGATTTATACAAAGACCTCCCCTAAGAAAAAAATCACACCCAGTGTGAAGTGTGCAGTGTTATTTAGAAACAACAGTGGTCATCACAGTGATGGAAGCTCACTTTAAAAAAAAATATTTTTTTGAAGTGCGTGGTGCTATGTATAGGTTATTATTTCATCATGCGTCTCGCTAACCAATCAAAGCAAAGGGTCTGAATAGAGTCAGCCAATCACGGTACGGCGAAAAGGGTGTGAATTGAGTCGGCCAATCACAGTACAGGGAAAGACAAATTCCCAACCCCACTTATAGGAGCGGCTACACCGCTCAAAAAATAGATACAATTACATCCTGCCAAAAACCGATTCGCGCATGTGTCCCCTGGGTGCCACTGATAAGCCCATATATGGTCATATAGGTCAGATCGGCGGTGCGCCGTAGGTGTGAGGGCCGCGAAACGGCCCGAAACCTCTAGTTGAATTAAAAGTAGAGAGAACCGTGTTAGAGGATAAGAGACACAGAGAGGGACTGAGAGAGAAAAGGAGAGAACGGGAGGAAGGGGGGAAGGGGGGAAGGGGGGGTGAGTAGGGCGAGTTGGAGAAGGAAGCTCTCTCTTAGTCTCTTAGTCTCTGTGCAGCTCACCTTCCTATCGAGCCCTCGTCATTGATTATCTGTGGCCCCATTAGGGCCCATTGTTAAAAACAAATCATTAGGCTGCTCGATGTGCTCAGTGCTGGCTGCCTCCATTTGTCTACTCTTAAATGGCACTGGGCTGGGCTCGCCAAGCAAGCATCTGCAAGGCAAATACAGGGAGACGAGTGGATGGAGGGATGGATGGATGGAGGGAAGTGGAGAGAGAGGAAGTGAGAAAGAAGTGTTAAAAAAAAAGGAAGGAGTGGAAATTAAATGGAGGGGGAGGGGGGGGGTCGAACACAGAGCCGGAGAGGACACGTGAAGCAGGAAAAGAATCGAGAGAGAGAGAGAGAGAGAGAGAGAGAGAGAAAATAATGGTGGTGGTGGTGTTGGGGGAAGTGGTGGGGGTGTTAAGGGAAGAATACAGAGAGGGAGAGAGTAGTAGAAAGAGAGAGAAAAAACAGAGATGGGCGGCAGAACGGGGCTAGCGAGGAGATAGCGAGAGTGAGATGGGGTGAAAGGGGGAGAGAGTGTGAGAGAGATAGTGTGAGAGGGAGAGAAATGGAGAGTACGAGAGAGAGGGTGAGATAGGGAGAGAGTGCGAGAGGCAGAGAGAGAGTGAGATAGGGAGATAGGGAGACTGCTAGAGAGAGAGAGAGAGAGAGAGAGAGAGAGTTAGAGAGAGAGAGAGTGAGATAGGGAGCGAGGGAGAGGGAGAGAGAGAGCGGAGGGAGCCTCATCCATTTTAATGAGCTTCCTGTGTAAATGTGTTCCTGCGGAGTAGAGAGCCGAAGGCGGCCGCACCGCGCCACCTAATCCCCCCTCGCTCCCGTCATTAAGGGCAGCCCTGTCACACACACACATGCGGGCACACACACACACACACACACACACACACACACACACACACACACACACACATGCAGGCACAGACACGCACGCACACATACACACACACAAAGGCTAAAACCCACGTGGTCAGGCACACATGAAGGCAGACACGCACACACAAAGACAGACACACACTCATACATACACAGAGGCGGAGGCACACTCCCTCGTACACACATACACACACATAAAGAAGCACAGCCCCTGCACTGTGTGTGTGTGTGTGTGTGTGTGTGTGTGTGTGTGTGTGTGTGTGTGTGTGTGTGTGTGTGTGTGTGTGTGTGTGTGTGTGTGTGTGTGTGTGTGTGTGTGTGTGTGTGTGTTCTCCTCACACACACATTCCCTGGGTTGCTTCGGGACGGGGCCGCTGTCGCCACTCTGACAGGTCGTCACACACCAGTGAATTCCCCAGGAGCCCTTGGCCTAACTGCAGAGAGAGAGAGAGAGAGAGAGAGAGAGAGAGAGAGAGAGAGAGAAAGAGAGAGAGAGAGCGGGAGGGGGGGGGCAGTCAACAAGCAAAAAAAGAGCAATAATTCTTTACTGTCCATTCTTCTTCTTGTGTTTGTGATTATGATGAACCTTTCTGTGATAAATATTATTCTCTTATTGTGTGTGCTACATTGAACTGTAGGCGAACACTCTCTGAACTTTTAATTGTATGTTGGTAGCATGCTGATAAAAGTGTGTAGATAAACACGCATGTACACACACACACACACACACACACACACACACACACACACACACACACACACACACACACACACACACATACAGACAAAAAAAGATAAGCATGAGCACACGTACACACAAAGAAACAGACACACACGGCCCCTGAGCAAAGTGGTTAATGTCTGTCTCTCTCCCCAAAATTGCTTCCTATAAAAAGGAGACAAGAGAGAAACAGAGAGAGAGAGAGAGGGAAAAAAGAGAGAAAGAGAGCGTGTCTGGTTCTCCCCTCCACCTCCTCCACACCCCTCTGCTCCCTCCCTCCATCTCTTCGTCTCGCGCTCTCCTTCCCTCCCCGTGATTAGGCCTAATTATGGTGGAGCGGACGCCTGGCGGCCTCAGTCATGCAGCTTTAATTGACCGTTATTCATCTGCGGGCTAACGCTAGGCTGGGCTACGCGGCACACGGAGGGAGGGAGGGGGGATGGGATGGATGGGGGTGGTGGATGGGGGGGGGGGGGGGGTTGGCATGCTGGAGCCTAGCGTAGCCTAGCGTTGCCGTGCGGCGCAGGCTAATTGCTAGCCCCAAGGGATTAGGCCAGGTGATTACACACTGGGCGGTGTAATTACATAAGCAGCGGCTAGCGGGGGCCCCGGCTAGCGGCCTCCGGGGTCACGCGCCACAGCCCTCACCCAAGATTAATTGGAGCTGCCACCGGAGTGCGAGGCACCGCCGGAGAGAGGGAGCGGTTATACGATTAGCATTAACATTTGAGCGGCGGAGGCGATCGATGAATGGTTTTCACCTCCCCCCTAGTTCTGGCTCCGACCTCCACACACACACACACACACACACACACACGCACACACACCCACCCTGCTTGTAGGCTATGCGTGCATGCGGGCTCCAGTCCTTGCAGCTCCCCTCTGTCTGTCTCTCTCACGCTCTCTCTTCCTCTCTCTCTGCTTTCCCTCTTACCATTTAGCGTGAGGCGGGAGACATGCAGGCGCTAGCTAATGCGAACACGGTTGCAAAACAATATTTGCGGTCGCATGCGGCCAAGTGTTGGTTTTGATTTTGTTGTTCTCCCCCCCACGGTTTGTTTCCCTGGTGTGTCTTTGAGCATGTGCACGGTCGGTCGCATGCAGCCAAATTCTGATTGGTGTGATAGCAGCCGCTAGGAAGGAAAAAAAAACAGAGACGGGGAGACAAAACTGAGGTAAAAAGAAAAGAGAAATGAGAAAAGAAGTGGTTATGGTTTGGGACAACAGGGCAGACAGAGAGCATCAAGTTTTCATCACCATATTCTCTCACCAAGGCGAGGTGCAGCACAGGACTCACTCTATACACCCTCTTCCTCCAACAGCCTTTTAAGTTGTTTTTTTTACCTGCTTCTACAAATCCACCCTCTTCCCTATATAAGCCCCTGGAAAGATGGACCAATTAACAGAGATTGAGAAAATAGAAATAGAGTGAGAACAAGAGAGAAGAGGTAGAGATAGATAAACAGATATACAGGGAGGGAAGAATACAGAAAAAGAGAAGCAGAGGTGAGAGAAAAGTGGTGAGAGAGAGAGAGAGGGAGAGAGAGAGAGAGAGAGAGAGAGAGAGAGAGAGAGAGAGAGAGGGAGAGAGAGAGAAGGGGGGGGTAGATAGAGGTGAGTGGTGCTTTTCTCCACTCAGAGAGGACAAAGGGAGAAGCTGATAATGGAGAGGCCTTTTCAAAAACAGGGGTTACAGGACACTGTCTTTCCTGGCTTCAATGCGGCACAGAGAGCGAACAAGAGAGAGAGAGGGAGAGAGAGGGAGGGAGGGAGGGAGGGAGGGGGAAAAGAGGGATGAGGGGTGTTTAAAAAAAAGAGGAGAGAGGAGGGATGAGTGTTAATTAGAAGGTCCTTCAGCCCGTGGCCCTGGTCGAGATGCAGGCACCGCCCCAGCTGTCGGAGCATGACACACTGGCATTGTGCATTCAGCCCTCATTATGTGTGTGTGTGTTCGTGTGTGTGTGTGTGTGTGTGTGTGTGTGTGTGTGTGTGTGTGTGTGTGTGTGCGTGTGCGTGCGTGCGTGTAAGTTCACTTGTGTGTGTATCTCTGGGTGTGTATGGATGAGCAATTCATTGTGTGTGTTTATTTATGTGTGTGGACCCTTGTGTGTGCGCTTGAGCAATGCATTGTGTGAGTGAGTGAGTGTGTGTGTGTGTGTGTGTGTGTGTGTGTGTGTGTGTGTGTGTGTGTGTGTGTGTGTGTGTGTGTGTGTGTGTGTGTGTGTGTGTGTGTGTGTGTGTGTGTGTGTGTGTGTGTGTGGCGGCAGGGGGAGGCAAGGCTGTGGCCCAGGGTACAACCATGGCCAGCGGCGCTGGCTGCAGTGTGACAAGACTGATGAGGCACTGGGGCGACATGGGGGCCTCTGGAGCTCCACTGATAAAAATACACCGCACACAGTTGCCAGCGCATGCGTGCACTCGCACAGGATAACAGAAGCAAGCTCACACGTTACACACAGAAGTGCACAAACATACATGCACACAAGAAGCATGGACAGATTATGGACCGGGCCTGACTATCAGGGGCCCATTGGGGACCTGGGCCATGAAGCCCAATGCCTAATTTACTTAACCCATTAAGACCTGAGGCCGATTCTAAGAAGGTCTTCAAAATCTTAACAGTTTTCTGAAAAACATGTTGCTATATTATTATCAAACTTTTTCATGTGAAGGACCCCCAAAATGATACGTATTTGGCCACGGACCCCCATCTCAAAATATTTTGTTCCAGGAACCCCCAGAAGCAAAGATTTGAGTTTAAAAAAAAATGCTTTTAAAACACATTTTCACGATTGTATTTATGTATGTATGTATGTATGTATGTATGTATGTATGTATGTATGTATGTATGTATGTATGTATGTATGTATGTATGTATGTATGTATGTATGTATGTATGTATGTATGTATGTATGTATGTATGTATGTATGTATGTATCATGTTGTGGTTCAAGACCATTGTTGACCACATTTACACTCTATCTAAATTCTAAAAGGTTCACTATTTCCTGCTCAGTTATAACTTGTATGCCTGCATGGCTCAAACGATAAGTCAGGGATTTATACACTGAAGGTTGTAGGTTCAAAGCTCAGAAGGGACATAAAACTGAAACTTAAAAGATCCATCAAACTAAAACAAAAAAAGCTGGTTCAGAAATAAAAAAAAATAAAATGCCAAATGAGGGGTGATTCCCAAATTGGAAAAGCAGTCAAAAAACTAATAATGCAAAGTACAAAAAAACTCTCTTTGTGTAATATGCAAATTTCTTAAGCTCCTCCCTCTGGAGGTGTGTAATATGCAAATTTCATCAACTCCTCCCTTTGGAGGTGGGCTTGCTCCTCCCTCTCTCCTACCAGGGATAAGAGAGAGCGTGAGGAGAGAGAGGCTGCCTCGATGCTCCTTGCCTTACAAAGACCAAAAATAAAGATACTCCGTGACCAAGATTCAAACCCCCAACCTTCAGATTGTGAAACCTCACCTTTTGCGCCACCAGGCCTTTAAGGCTGAAGGGAGAGGTGGCAGGTCAAAAGATGGAAATCCACAGCAAACACCTCTCCCCCTGACAGAATGACTGAATCTACAGATAGACCCACTGATTATATGGGTTTATTATGAAACAACTGAGATGTAGGTTATCGTTTAAAACCATCTGTTTTTTACCCACTCTTTCATTGACAGCAATGTTTAGTAATGTCATTCAAATGTATATCAGTTACCGTAGTCAGTTATTAGTTTGAGAAGCCTATAGCAGTTCTAATCAACCAAGAGTATACAAGGTTTTGTTTAATCAAGTACATTTGTCACTTTGGACTGTTACATTAAACAATTAAAGTGTTCAACTAGTTTCTCAAACAATACTGTATTATGACCACAGCTCCTCTTTTGATTAGCTGGTTTGATACCAGATACCATGTATACAGGTGCTTTCTAGACCCCACACATACTACCTTGCACCTTGAATAGTATGTTTGCGTGCCCACTCAACTGCCCGTTCTTGGTAGCATGGGGCAGGGGTGGGGGGCCCCTAAAAGATAATTGGCATATATATATATATATATATATATATATATATATATATATATATATATATATATATATATATATATATGTATGTGTCATTTTGCCATTAACATGTTTAAATGTTTATTGTTTTTATTCTATTGCACCATAAGCACATTAGGCTGTTGTGGTTTCACTGATATCTACATACAACTTAATGTTTTCTTTTTTTTGGTTTGTGTCCACAGGGAGCTGTCCCACCCTCCACCTCTGCTGTCCCCTCAGAATGCCCCTCACATCGCCTTGGGGCCCCACTTACGGCCCCCTTTCCTGGGCATGCCCTCCGCTCTGTGTCAGACCCCTGGTGAGTTATCCTCAACACCAATGCTAGGTTGGTGCCATACCATTAGTCCGATGGCCCTAACCCTAACCCTTGTACCAAAGTGTCATTGGTCTGATGTCGCACATTATAACTAACCCTAACCTCACAATAAATAGTTTTTCAGACTATTGGGAGTTTTTCAGACTATTGGGACTTTGGTATAATGGGCCGTCGGACCAATGAGCAGACCCTTCTAGGTTAGGGTTACTTAGCACTTAGCTACCCATAGGAATGCACTGGCTATGCTAACCATAACAGCAGAGTTGCATCAAGGGTCTGTCTAAAAACCTAAACAGCTGAAAGTTTTAGATTAGAGGGTGACGGCACAGGGACAACATGGAAGAGAAAGCTCTAGTAGTGAGATCTGATCCTAGGCCAGACATATACAAGTCCACTGATAATGTATACATTAAATATATGTATGAATATATATTGTGATGATATAAATCACAAGGTGTTGTTGTGAGCCTGTAGATCTGCTATTTTTGGCACCATAGTACCATCGACATCGTTGTATAAATCAGACTTTAGCCACTACATACACCATTACCAGAGACCACAGCATTGTTCTTTTTTTTTAGTATTACATGAGGGAACTCATCCTAGTTTATTACTTCATATAAATGTATGGTGGTCACTGATCAATAGATGTATTTTCCTGTTGTTTCTGTCTCAGGTTATGGTTTCCTCCAGCCAGCACAGGCAGAGATCTTTGCACGGCAACAAGAGATGCTGAGGAAGCAGAACCTGGCCAGGTACGTGCGTGTGTGGCATGTTATATAAAGTATAATTACACCCTGTGATGTGTGTATGGTCCATTTTGGGAAATTGTTAAATGTATACTTTGATGAGGTAACATTCACCCCTGAAATGGTCAATGTATAAATTGATGGTTCAATATTTACTTATTCGTATTTTATAGAACTACATATCTCTGCTGTCCAGCCAGAAACTGCTAACTCCAAAACGCTCATTGTTCAGGAAACGCAAAAACAAAATATACGTTTTTCAGGAAATGAAGAAAACCTTATATTTTTAAAACAAAGCAACACTGCCTCATCAAAGTTGGTATAGTGACTTTATATATTGTCAGATACTTGCATGTGTCATTATATTATCAACACTTTAACCAAATCGCGGGTAAATCAACACTTTACCCAGCGCAAGTGGAGTTAGCAGTTTCAGACGAGCAGAAATCAAGCTGAAGTGGAGTTAGGTGTCCAAACAACGCTGCTAAGGGAGAGGTTTCTGAAGGGTACAAATTCTCAAAAGCTAACAATGGATCTCCAAGCTCAAAATGCATCACAACAACGTGTGAATTAATGCCCCGATGCTTCATGCCACTTGTTATATAGGCCTACAATAATAAACAGGACTTTAAATATTACAATAACTTCTGCAAAGAGGTAGTAGAATAGCGCGACAGAAATGCTATGAACGCCTTTTTCTTGTCACATTGCTCTCCTCATTAAACACTTAATAGATTTTAGAAATATAATTACTTGTTTTCATAACATTAGCGTCAGTGCTAAGTTTGATAAACAGGTACACTGCATAGTTTTAACAGACTACGGGGAGCTTGTTTACGTGATCCTCCTCCTCGTTCACTGCGCAACGCGCTCTACTCATGCTGTTGAAAAGCAGCGCTGTAGAGGAGAGGGGGGAGTTGTTTGTTTTTGACGGACAGTTTGAGGATCCAATGGAGTTGGGAGTTTTCGTCAGAGGCGCTTTTTAATACTTTTCATTGGTTCAAATGTTTTGATATTTTACACAGACCTAAAGGGTGTTCAATAGCCTTGATTTATGAAAAAAAAAAAAAAAACTGAAAATGGAGTTAGCTGGTCCTGGCTGGACACCGACGATATATTTTATATCTAACTATATAAATGGCGACCGACTTCCGCACCCTCGGTGGCGACACCCCACAGCTCTGTTATCGAATAAACAACGCACCGCCAGACCACATGTCGCCAACTGACTCGCCACGGCGCCCGCACTGAATTTACGCCTCGCGTAGGGGACATCTCACTGCTCACTAGACCTTTTCCACCGCGCAACATCATTAATTCTACTCACCAAATGTCGGACAAAACGGAAGGGGAGGCAGCTTCGTACCGTTTACCGTGCGCACGACCTAATCACCACAACAGCAGGCAGCCGGTGCGGGGGCTTTTTCCTTTTTTTCCAAAATTTTTTTTTGGTCACCATTTTCTCCAGGAACCATTTCTGGTGTAACGTGCGCTGGGTTGCCAGGTTTGCACAGCCAGCGCCAGAAACAAGCAACCACCTTCATGAAAAAAAAAAAAAACACCGAAATGCTCCGCAATGTTCCAGGGGTGTCCCCGCGCGTCCCAACACTCCACAGGGGGTCAGTGGACCAGCAGGGGGTCCGCGGACCCCCTGTGGACCCCCTGAAACATAACAAATATAATTTCTTCAAATTTTTTCCTTTTTCAAAAAAACTTTTCCACAGTTTTACTCACGCTGGGCCCCGTGCGCGGCTGGGGTTGAGGGGGGCGTAGCCCCCCGAAACTCTAGTATATATATATTTTACAACTCAAACTTCAACAGGTATAGGCCTACTACAACCTTTTGGCATATCTACAAGCTTTCAACCCATCGCTTTGCAACACATTTTGAGCTTGTAGATCTGCTATTTTCAGCAAAGAGATTTGGTGTAGAAGGGAAAAAGGAGGCGGCCATGTATCAACAAAGTACATAGGGTTAAGGGGTTAATGAACTAGCATCAGTGGTGTAAATATGTCGAAGCCATACTTTGTTTTGTATTTAACCCGTGTGTTCCGCCACTTCAGACTGGAGATGTCTGCGGAGCTGCTGAGACAGAAGGAGTTGGAGAGCCTCCACCATCGACAGCAGCAACAACAGCGTCTCCTGGCCTCCGACCTCCTAGGGGGTCTCCCCTCTGGCCTGCCTTCCGACCACCCGGCCCTGCGCAGCCTCCACGACATCCCAGAGGGACACCCTCTCAGAGAAGAGCTGGCCCGCCGCTCCAATGCCATGCTGGTGCTGCGCCACGGAGCCGCCACGCCCCTGCTCACACTCAGTCAGCACCACCACCACCAGCAGCAGCAGCAGGGGGCCTCCTCCACGTCCAAAGACAGCCAGGCGCAGAGCTCCACCGCTGGGCCCGACGCCGACTCCAGGAAGGGATCCCGCCGGGGCTCCGTGGCACAGCTCCGCACCGGGGACCACCAAGGAGGGAGGAGGGAGGGAGACAGGGAGGGCCAGGATGAGGAGATGCAGGACTCAGACAGCGAGGCGGAGATGGGCGAGGACAGGCAGGACAATGTGAGTGCTAAGACCAGCAACGGACCCAGGGACAGGGAGAGAGACGCCAGTAAAGAGCGCAGGAGCAAGGGAGCAGTGTGTGACAAGGAGGTTGGAGAGAGCTCAGGTCGGCTCAGTGCACCCTGTAGCTCGGCGGGAGCGGAGTCACCCATTCGCCACCTCTTCACTCCTGGGCTGGGCAAAGGCGAGGTCAAGTACCATCTGCCACCTGGGTTCATACCACCTCTACCCGCTCTCCACGCCCAAACGCTGCCCTTTGGATTCCCCTACGCTAACCCCTACTTTCACACAGGTGAGGGAACTTGCACGCGCACTCACACACTCTCTCACACACACACACACACACACACACACACACACACACACACACACACACACACACACACCGTTCAGGGCAGACATGTGAAAGCCATTAGCGTCACTCTCTCTGTGTGTCTCCAGTGTGGAGACCTTTCCCTGTTAGGGGCCCTGCCTCTGACCCTCACATGACCCCTACACACCACCACCAGCAGTATAGCCACGTGGGGAGGGAGGTTATTATTTGTTCCCTCTTACACACACACACGCACCCGTGCACGCGCGCACACGCACGCGCACGCGCACACACACACACACACACACACACACACACACACACACACACACACACACACACACACACACACACACACACACACACACACACACACACACACACACACACACAATACAAACCAATAGCTTTCATCTAAAATATCTCAAAATCCTATCCTAATTTATCCTTTTGTAACTGTGTGCACTCTGAGTACTCTGAGTAAATTAACACTCAGGATCTGACAGTGTTTTGGAGGCTGGTCCTGTTGACTCACACCGTAGCGTCTCTCTCTCTCCTTTAGGGTCCCTGGGAGGTCTTTTCATGGACGGGGAGGATTCAGCCACCGCAGCCCCGGCGGAGGACATCAGCAAGTGGAGCGTGGAGGACGTGTGCGGCTTTATAAGCAGCCTGGCCGGATGCGCTGAATACGCCCAGGTGAGGACCTAGGGAGAGGGAAGTGGAAGACAGAGAGAGAAGAGAGAGGGCAGGGCTAGGCTGACTGCAAACCTTTAGCAGATTATTGACTACGTCAGCCACACTGCCATCAAAGGGCATCTGTTGTTGCTTTTAGAAGGACATGGAAGCCCGCGCAGTTACAACACATTTTCTGTTTGCTCAGGGAAGTGAAAGTGAATGTTTGTGTGAGTTTTTCATAAATGTGTGTGCACGTGCATTGGCTGTGTGCATGTTTCCAAGTGTATTTTGTAGGCAGTGTGTAAGAGGGTGCGAGTGTATGTACTGTAAGTACATGAATGAATGCGTGTGGGTCCAGTATATGCATATTTGTGGGTTGCGCACGTGTGTAGCTAGTGTGAATGAGTGTGTGTTTGCCGGGACTGTGGCTGAAGGGACTGTGTCTCTGCCAGGTGTTCCGGGAGCAGGCCATTGATGGAGAGACCATACCCCTGCTCACTGAGGAGCATCTACTTAACAACATGGGACTAAAGCTGGGGCCTGCACTCAAGATCCGCTCACAGGT